>NC_056738.1:562301209-562388709 GCF_019279795.1 Protopterus annectens | reverse complement strand
CAGACAGTGCCCACAAACTAACTGATTAAACTTGATAATGGCTATTTACAAATTCTTATGTTCACTTTGCATAACTTATCATAATTACAACATTAAAATGTCAGATTTTAATGTTCTGTTACTTCATTGCATTAACATTTAACCACCACAAGTTTGCACTATCAATATTAAAATATTATAATATCATTGCATTTCATTTTCTCAAGATGAAAATTGTAAAATGAAATACCCAAATGGTGATTTTTCCAAGGGCAAGTAAACACTTGCCCAAACTTCAACAAAACACACATTGAGTAAATAAACCCATCTGGGGCTATCCACCTACACCCTCTATCCATATATACCAACTCCAGTATCACACTACAGTATAGAAAAGTGCATGTTGGGCAAGTGTTTACTTGCCCTGGGAAAAATTCACCATTCGGGTATTTTGTTTTCCTGATTTTCATTTTGAGAAAATGAAATTCAGTGATATGGCCATTCGAGTATTAGAAAGAGATCCATAAACAGTGAGAGTCAGATAGAGTCTACATATATACAGTGGATATAAAAAGTGTTCACACTCCTGTTAAAATGCCAGGTTTTTGTGATATAAAAAATGAGACCACAATAAATCATTTCAAAACTTTTCCCACCTTTAATGTGACCTATAACCTGTACAATTCAATTGAAAAACAAACAAATCTGTTGAGGGAAAAATATAAAAAATAAAAAATTACAGTAAGCTGGCTGCATAAGTGTGCACACCCTTAAACTAACACTTTGTTGAAGCACTTTTTGATTTAATTACAAAATTCAGCATTTTTGGGTAGGAGTCTATCAGCATGGCACATCTTGTCTTGGCAATATTTGCCCACTCTTCCTTGCAGAAGCATTCCATATCTGCCAGATTGCAAAGGCATCTCTTATGTACAGCCCTCTTCAGGTCACCCCACAGATTTTCTATTGGATTTAGGTCTGGGCTCTGGCTGGGCCATTCCAAAACATTAATTTTCTTCAGGTGAAGCCTTTCTTTTTTTGATTTGGATGTATGCTTGGGGTCATTGTCGTGTTGAAAGGTGAAATTCCTCTTCATCTTCAGCTTTCTAGCAGACATCTGAAGTTTTTGGGCCAAAAGTGACTGGTATTTGGAACTGTTTATAATTCCCTCCACCTTGACTAAAGCCCCAGTTCCAGCTGAAGAAAAGCAATCCCAAAGCATGATACTGCCACTACCATGTTTCACCGTGGGGATGGTGTTCTTTTGGTGATGCAAAGTGTTATTTTTGCACCAAACGTACCTTTTGAAATTGTGGCTAAAAATTTCAACCTTGGTCTCATCAGACCATAACACATTTTCCCACATGCTTTTGGGTGACTATGTATTTTTTTGCAAATGTTAGCTGGGCCTGAATGTTTTTCTGTGTAAGAAAAGGCTTCCATCTTGCAACCCTACCCCATAGTCCAGACATATGGAGAATAAAGGAGATTGTTGTCACATGTAGTACACAACCAGTACTTGCCAGAAATTCCTGAAGCTCCCTTAGTGTTGCTGTAGGTCTCTTGGCAGCCTCCCTGGCCAGTTTTCATCTTGTCTTTTCATCAATTTTGGGGGGATGTCCAGTTCTTTGTAACATCACTGTTGTCCCATATTTTCTCCACTTTTTGATGACTGTCTTCACTGTGTTCCATGGTATATCCAATGCTGTGGAATGTTTTTGTACCTTTCTCCTGACTGATACCTTTCAACAACGAGATCTCTTTGATGTTTTGTAAGCTCTCTGGGAACCATAGCTTTTACTGTAGCAGGCAACTGAGAAAATGTCAGGAAAATCCTACTAGGACAGCTGAACTTTATTTGGGGTTAATCAGAGTCTCTTTAATTGATGGCAGGTGTGTACCCAAGAAAACTGAATGCTATAATTATATAAAAAGGTGCTTCAACAAAGTATTAGTTTGAGTGTGCACACTTATGCAACCAGCTTATTGTATGTGTTGTATTTTTTATATTTTTTCCCCTAACAGATTTGTTTGTTTTTCAATTGAAATGTACAGGTTATAGATCACAATAAAGGTGGGAAAAGTTTTGAAATGATTTATTGCGGTCTCATTTTTTATATCACAAAAATCTGGCATTTTAACAGGGGTGTGTACACTTTTTATATCCATTGTATAGATGTACCCCTGGATTCATGAAGCTCGGTGCAAGGCCGGTGTAAGGCTTGCGCCGGCAGTGCAGTGTATAACTGGTGTAGCAGCGCCACATGCATAGTAATGAGTGTGCGCCACAACCACGTGCAGAGGGCACGTGCACGAGCCCAAGTAGGATGCGCCCGTAGGCGTGGCCAAGCCGGCAGGCAAGGAGCAACCTAAAGTGCTGACTGTCACAGGCCGCCTGCAATAGTAACCGCACCAACCAGTGTCCGTGGATAATGAAACGTACGCAGAGTATGCAACATAGTACCCGTCCACACAAAATGGAGAACCAAACATTAATCCACGAAGTCCAAATTGTACTCGTCCAAGGAACAAAGGATACACATAATACCGTGTCTGTCACGCAATGCACTGTCAGCAGGCATACCCAGTGAAGGTGTACTGCATCATGTCAGCGCACCGCACCTACACACGAGTAGCCCCATGGGCATGGTCACCAGCAGTCCCACAGTGGTAGTGAGAGTACACAGCTGGGCAGTCGTGTCTATATAACAACCAGAAAGAAACCAGATACCCTAAACACAGACAAACATGTGCATAGCAACATGTGCTAGACCCAGCAACGTACCCATCGCATACACATAGGATGGTGTATGCCGAAGCGGAATATCCAGAAGCAGAACCCATGCATGCAAATGTAATACACAACAGCCCCGTCATAGCACGTAACCCGCACCCATGTACGACCATCCACCCAATCCAGCTAGCAGCCTTGCGCAGCTGCACACCTACACACAGTGGGTATACCCCAAATGTAGTAGGAAGTATTGTCCTAGGCAGTGACACACATGCAAATATGTACCCCACATGTCAACATCCCACCCCAGGTACTGATATCCAAATGGCCGCATGTGAATGTGTCGGCAGAATGCGTACATCCAGCATGTGGTACGGACCTGTCGAAACCCCATAGGTGTTCACACGCCACGGTGTCCATAACTGTACACATCTGGACAAAGCAGTATGTGCAGCCACTGTACCGATGATTAGCTACGCAGACATGTCAAACACAAGACATAGGGCGGAACATCCGCCGACCAAGCAGGTCACCCCAGCAGGGTGCCACATGCACAGAAGGTGAAGGTGGGACATCACACGTAGATATTTGTGGTGCCGTATGGCCAAACAACCACGGCCAATGCAAAGGATTGAATAACATGTATATGCCCGGATGAATGGGTATGTCATAGCATGGGAATAGCCTAAGCTATCCAACATAATAGCCATGCGACCAGATACAAAATGCCAGTAACACGCAGTAGTAATGCAGGAAGGCATACACGACTGTGGCAATATCACAGGACATATGGCACGTGTCAAGTGTCAACGCAGGACACAAATGTCCAGGATGGGGCCCCCTGCAAAGAGGAACACGTGCCAACCCCACCCCCCACTGACGTATCGGCAGTAGAAACACAACCCAAACACACACCAACACCACCGTCCAACCCACGATAGCAATGGAGGCCGGACAAAGATCACCATGATGCGTGCACAAACAGGGACACAGGTAACCGTTGCTCCAACAACCCCCCACAGGCCACCGAATAATAGTATGGACATACGCATGTAATGCTGCAAAGGATGTGTGGTAGTCCTCAGTATCACAGAGGTAGGTACACAGATACACTGTAACCAACCGTGACATATGTGCACTGTACACAGCATACCTGCAGGTAATACATAGTTCAATCATGTGCCACATAAATATCCACGTATAAATGAGGACAGGGGATAGACAAGTGTGAATGGGACAAACGCAAAACATGGCATATGTATGATAACCGGCACCACCCACAGCATTGTATGCCAATAGCAGAAGCTATTGTTGGTTGTCCAAACACACGTGTCTGTACACACGGAATACCATAGCAATAACCCACGCCCGGATGTGGGTAATGCTGGATATACCCACGGTAGACGTGGTGCGGTCCCGAGGCCGATGCCCGAGGGACCACACAAAGGCAACCATGGGTAAATACAGCAGTACGCACACCCAGACGTGGGTCATTGCTAGTATGCCATATCATCTAGGGAAAGAAACTATAAATTCCCAGACATAATGGCACAGCATAATGCCTGTCCGCCGCCCATCCGCAGATATACGGCACCCGCGGCGGTGCAGACGTACTGCGCGAGATGTCCGTTGCCAATGTCGACACCGTCTCGCTATGTGAAACAAAGTCAACATAGCAATTCAATACAAAACAGCGACGGAGAGCACGATGTCCCCGTTGCTGTGCTGTACAACCTGTTCCGCCATGTTAAATGTGTGTAGCAGAGCGGTACTGCCACAAAGTAAGCAACGGACATGTCCGTGGCTCAGTTAAAGCTGTCACGCAATGTTAAACCCATGTAATATAGCGAGACAGGTTATAAATACCGAGGTATACTAATGGAAATAGGTCCGGTCGACCAGACCGCGTGCCATTACTATAACACAATCTACAACGGGCACGCCGGCCAATCAGCGTGCACAGTTAGGAATAATGGGGGGGTTATGGTATCATAGACACGGACAAACCGTGCCCATGTGACTCGTCTGACATTCGTACACGGTCAGGGCAGTTCCGTACACTAGGCGGACAAGACCAAACCCAAAGCACCACAGGAACACCCTGACAATCGAAGGCCTGTATGCATTGGGGCTATAAGCCCCCGTGATCCGAATATCCCTGCGGTCACGACATATGCAGCCTGGCCATGAGCAGTAGGGAATAGGGAATGTGTAACATGTAGTACCGCACTTTTCCCAGCAGGAGAATGGATGCCTGTGACGTACGTGAGTGCGGGGGGGGGATATGTTAATGTAGCTATGTACCATGGGTATGCATATAAATGAGACAGAACAGCAAACATGTAGTGGTCACAGCAACCGGCAAACGTGAATGCAGTCCCGTTTGAATTACGACTATAGAACATATAAATGTGAACGTGTACGTAATGCGTCTGTGCCGCAAAGACAGTTACATGTGTAAAGGTGAAAGTGTGTTCTGCACACGTCCGTCAACTGGATCAGAGATATGTTACCGGAACAGTCACAACTAATACAGACCACATAACCACACAGACCCAGTAAACATATGTAACCAGAATACGGATATGCATGTCTGGGTCCGCGTAACCCACAATTAGGAAATGCAAGTGCGCCTGTGCGTGTGTGATCCGCTCACAGCAGGGAAAGTTAATGCTGTGTCCTCCACGTTAGTTATACATGTCTCAAAACTGTCAGCCTCTGAAAGTATGGAACCGGACAATGCCATGCAAAGTACCGGTACAAATAGTGAGAAACACATGTTATGTGATAAGACAAACATAGAATGTGGATAGAATAACGTGTGTGTTAGTAGCAGGGATTGACGACGGTTATGCATCTGTAACCCGACCCACTTGTCAGAAGGTGCCACCGCATTTAATTGTGTTTTGTTGGTTCACACTTGTTGACCGGGCTAGGCTAGCTGGATATATGTCCAGTGTCAGCAGAGGCCCGTGGAGAAATGCTCCACACACAATAATAGCACAACATTCCAAAGTACTCATATATGTAACCAAAAAAGAACAACAATAGAAAGTGTCCTGAAAGGACTGGTTACATACAGATTCCAGACGACAGAGACATATATGGCCAGTGGAAGCACGTCATAATTATGGAATCAGGTCTCTATAGAATCAAGTAAGTCTCACATGACATGCCAGCGAATTGCCAGATAGACACAGGTCAATGTAACACACAGCAAGATAAAGGGCCAACCAGCCGTACACCCTGCCAGAACCTGTACAGTGGAAAGGTATGGTATGGTAATAGATGTGTGTACACAGGTAATCCACAGACAGTAACAAAGCAAGGTATGAAACGAGGGGTTCACATGTATATATGTACACACAACAGTCCGACGGCCCGTATATATGACACATGGATATAGATATGCCAAGTAATACATAATATGGGTAGTCAAACAGACATCCACGAACGGGGAACATACAGCAGCAGTCAAAACCACTGGCCAGATGGTGACAGTCCAGCAAGTTCTACACTTTACAGATGCACACTGGTGTCCATTGTAGGACTCCAAAAATTGCTCCATTCGCAACCCCTGCTGCGATCGACGCAAAAGAAGTGACAGCCGCGACTACAGAACAGCTAGACATATGCACCAAAAGCATGTTTAAGGTTGATGACACGTGTCCAGGAAATGCAGGACATATGAACAGAAATCCCCAGATTGGCGAGTCCATAGAAGTGCGTCCACATCCCAGTACCGCACACATTAAGCATGTGTAATGTGTACCGTCGAGGGTTGCAGCCATGGGAACCTGGGTATGCAGAAATGGGCCTCGGTGTTGTTTGGCAGAGAATCCATTGGCCCGCCCCGTGGGAGGGATGTGGGTATAGCACATGCCTTAATCCCCACTAATGGTGCAAAGCATCCACCGGATAATGCGGAAAGCAGGTGTGAAATGTGTACAGCCCTATATCAGTGTCCAGTAGGTGATTCCCATGGATGGACACGCGTACGACCAAGATGGCACCCATAACTGGAAATCTGGCGGAATTACACAGCTGCAGTAAGGCATAGCACAGGAAATACAGATAGGGACTACATTAGAAATTCCCCATACAAAGTCAGACCGTCGTGCGAACACCGGCGTACATAGCTCTCAATCTGCCATCACCAAAATGGGGATCACTCGCCTCCATAATGTGGAACAAATGGGCGACCTGTGGAACACATACCAATGGCTCACTAACAACTTCAACTAGGAAGGTCATAGGATGGTTAAACTATGCCGTTCCCACTTATAAAGAAGATCCTTTAATGAATTAATATGATTAATGTCAATTGACCATGGATTTCACCTAATCCATTCCTAACACTGAATGTGTAACAGACCCTTTCAATGTGGAACTTTGAGGGATTCTGAGGAGCATGTCCCATTGAAGACCCCAAATGAGGTACGTCCCTCATAACCAGGTACACTGGAGAGGTATGCTGGCGTAGCCATGAATACGGATGTTATGAGTGTCACTACTCATGCAATGGAAATAGCGCTTCCTATCACCCACCGCACAGTCCGGAATGCCTAGGCAGCAATCAGCTAGGAAGGCACAGCACTATGCGAAACGTAACAAGGGCAATGGCCAAACGTCAGGGTGTTTACACATAATGACAACAGGTCAGGGTATGCAGGAGCTACCTGCCCAGAATACATGTACTGAACCGGTGATCCTAGGCGGACAGGTGGGAAGAAAGACAGCAGGACAAATGTGCAAACATGCATATGTCCTACCCCGGTAACTGTGAATGACAACGTATGCCCCGCGAAGGGAAATGTGGAAGGTAAGCAGACACAAAGGTGACGTGTCCCCCAGGGTGCCATGAAGTGTCAACATAACAAATGTCAGGCCCCCATAGCCGTACGTGAGCCCCGCCACCGACGGGAAGCGCAAATTTGATGCACACATATGGTACAGGAAAGAACAAGTAGTGTGGATAAGCAGATGTAGACCTCTGTGAGGAACACAACTGTCTGCGTGGGTGTGCCGTGCAAATACAAAGTAATGCCATGTGGTCTGTCATGCCGCCACACACTGTGCATGTATTGTAGGCAGACAGTAGGCATGTTGTAGTAGTCACGTACCCTGCAACTGCACAGATGTACGCAGACTGAGTAGAAGTCTGCCTCATATGTTCGCTGTGTTCCACGTAACAGTAGCAGTCGGGCGCCCACATGATAACTGATGACAGGACACAACGACAAACATGCGAGGAAGACACCACATCGGACGTAAATGCCATACGCATGCATAACATATCACTGTGCCCGCTATCAATGTTTCTTAGAGAAACATGACATGACTGGCCCCGAGTGTCCCACTATCTCCTAAGGCCGTGTCCAGATATACGTCCCCTGAGGTGGAGTGTTATGAACAGACACAGATACATGTGTGTGGAAACACTAGGATCCACTTCAAAATGATGGGATGTGCTCATAGCCGGCCTTAGGCATAGGCCAACCCGGCGGCTGCCTAGGGCGCCGCTCTAGCAGGGCCACCTTTTCAATATTTATGTCATGTAGGTACACCAGGATGGGGGCACCATGTGTTGTGGTGGGGGGCGCCATGGAGCCCTATCGCCTAGGGCAGCAGTTGACCTAAGGCCACTCCCGTGCTGCCGTAGGAGGGGTAGTACGGTCCGCAGGTATGTGCTGAAGTGCACATGAAACAGAGGTCTACAAGGATTACCCATAGTGGCGACAACTGCATAGACAGTTATAGCGGGACATACACATGACCATGCACACAGCTCAGATAGACATACACACACCATAAACAGGCAATGATACACAAGGTCTATGGCGTGTACGAGTACAGTGACAGTACAGCAAGGATAGCTGTCTGCCAAGATATACAGCAGATGTCTCTAGGGCATGCCGGAATACGGACGTTGCATGGACAATGAGTGGATATGCATCGTACCACAGTTCTATGTGTCAGCCGTGCAAATATGCGATACATGGGACAGACAGCTGTCCATGCAAGAGCAGCGCTATGGGCATAACATATGTATGTATATATACATCGAGAGAGATACAGACGGACACATGTGGCAAGGCCGGGAGTGGAACGTACACAGCACTACCCCATCACACCACAGCAGGGCACACGTGGAGAACATGCTACGGAGGTCGCCAACCACAGCAGGCATACAGGCAGTCCACTAGCCGCGTCTCAACATCCACAAACACAGAGATGTTGGCAGGATATAAGTGTTCTGCGGAACGTCTAAAACCATAACCTATGAACCCATGCGGCTGGGAGCATAGACACACACACAGCTGGCAGGCATGGAGATTGACCTTACCCCCAACTACCCAACCGCACGACAGTATGACACAGGTATGGAATGCGCTACGTGGACCACTGAACACAGCACCGTCAGAGGCATACGTCTAGGTGGGTGACATCATCCGTAAAGGAAGAGACGCCAATAGCCAAGGTATGTGTTGTGAAGCGTCTAAAAGCATTACTATCTCCAGAGGCAGCTGGAAACACACACACACACACCACAAACACACACGGGGAAGGGCCGGGAGTTGAACCTACGCCTACCTACATGAACACACTACAGCATGATGCATTTACAGAACACGCTACCGAGATTACTGAGCACAGCGCTGTCAGAGGCATACTTCTAGGCGGGTGACATCATCCGTAAAGGAATAGACGCCAATAGCCAAGGTATGTGTTGCGAAGCGTCTAAAAGCATTACTATCTCCAGAGGCAGCTGGAAACACACACACACACCACAAACACACACGGGGAAGGGCCGGGAGTTGAACCTATGCCTATCTACAAGAACACACTACAGCAAGATGCATTTACAGAACGCGCTACCAAGATTACTGAGCACAGTGCTGTCAGAGGCATACTTCTAGGCAGGTGACATCATCCGTAAAGGAATAGACGCCAATAGCCAAGGTATGTGTTGCGAAGCGTCTAAAAGCATTACTATCTCCAGAGGCAGCTGGAAACACACACACACACACACACACACACACTACAAACACACACTGGGAAGGGCCGGGAGTTGAACCTACGCCTACCTACATGAACACACTACAGCATGATGCATTTACAGAACACGCTACCAAGATTACTGAGCATAGTGCTGTCAGAGGCATACTTCTAGGCGGGTGACATCATCCGTAAATGAATAGATGCCGATAGCCAAGGTATGTGTTGCGAAGTGTCTAAAAGCATTACTATCTCCAGGGGCAGCTGGAAACACACACAAACACACCTCACACACACACGGGGAAGGGTTGGGAGTTGAACCTACGCCTACCTACATGAACACACTACAGCATAATGCATTTACAGAATGCGCTACCGAGATTACTGAGCACAGCGCTGTCAGAGGCATACTTGTAGGTGGGTGACATCATCCGTAAAGGAATAGACGCCGATAGCCAAGGTATGTGTTGCGAAGTGTCTAAAAGCATTACTATCTCCAGGGGAAGCTGGAAACACACACACACACACCACAAACACACACGGGGAAGGACCAGGAGTTGAACCTACGCCTACCTACATGAACACACTACAGCATGATGCATTTACAGAATGCGCTACTGAGATTACTGAGCACAGCACTGCCAGAGGCATACTTCTAGGCGGGTGACATCATCCATAAAGGAACAGATGCCAATAGCCCAGGTATGTGTTGCGAAGCGTGTAAAAGCATTACTATCTCCAGAGGCAGCTGGAAACACACACACACACCACAAACACACACAGGGAAGGGCCGGGAGTTGAACCTACACCTACCTACATGAACACACTACAGCATGATGCATTTACAGAACGCACTACCGAGATTACTGAGCACAGTGCTGTCAGAGGCATACTTCTAGGCGGGTGACATCACCCATAAAGGAATAGATGCCGATAGCCAAGGTATGTGTTGCGAAGCGTCTAAAAGCATTACTATCTCCAGGGGCAGCTGGAAACACACACACACACACACACACACACACACAGGGAAGGGCCGGGAGTTGAACCTACGCCTACCTACATGCACACACTACAGCATGATGCATTTACAGAACGCGCTACCGAGATTACTGAGCACAGTGCTGTCAGAGGCATACTTCTAGGCGGGTGACATCATCCGTAAAGGAATAGATGCCAATAGCCAAGGTATGTGTTGCAAAGCGTCTAAAAGCATTACTATCTCCAGAGGCAGCTGGAAATGCACACACACACACGGGGAAGGGCCGGGAGTTGAACCTACGCCTACCTACATAAACACACTACAGCATGATGCATTTACAGAACGCGCTACAAAGATTACTGAGCACAGTGCTGTCAGAGGCATACTTCTAGGCGGGTGACATCATCCGTAAAGGAATAGACGCCAATAGCCAAGGTATGTGTTGCGAAGCGTCTAAAAGCATTACTATCTCCAGAGGTAGCTGGAAACACACACACACACCACAAACAAACATGGGGAAGGGCCAGGAGTTGAACCTATGCCTACCTACATGAACACACTACAGCATGATGCATTTACAGAACGCGCTACCGAGATTACTGAACACATCGCTGTCAGAGGCATACTTCTAGGCGGGTGACATCATCCGTAAAGAAATAGACAGCGATAGCCAAGGTATGTGTTGCAAAGCGTCTAAAAGCATTACTATCTCTAAGGGCAGCTGGAAACACACACATACACACGGGGAAGGGCCGGGTGTTGAACCTACGCCTACCTACATGAACACACTACAGCATTATGCATTTACAGAACGCGCTACCAAGATTACTGAGCACAGTGCTGTCAGAGGCATACTTCTAGGTGGGTGACATCATCCGTAAAGGAATAGACGCTGATAGCCAAGGTATGTGTTGCAAAGTGTCTAAAAGCATTACTATCTCCAGGGGCAGCTTGAAACACACACACATACACCACAAACACACACGGGGAAGGGCCGGGAGTTGAACCTACGCCTACCTACATGAACACACTACAGCATGAGGCATTTACAGAACGCGCTACCGAGATTACTGAGCACAGCACTGTCAGAGGCATACTTCTAGGCGGGTGACATCATCCGTAAAGGAATAGACGTCGATAGCCAAGGTATGTGTTGCGAAGTGTCTAAAAGCATTACTATCTCCAGAGGCAGCTGGAAACACACACACACACACACCACAAACGAGGAAGGGCCGGGAGTTGAACCTACACCTACCTACATGAACACACTACAGCATGATGCATTTACAGAATGCGCGGCTGAGATTACTGAGCACAGTGCTGTCAGAGGCATACTTCTAGGCGGGTGACATCATCCGTAAAGGAATAGACGCCGATAGCCAAGGTATGTGTTGCGAAGCGTCTAAAAGCATTACTATCTCCAGGGGCAGCTGGAAACAAACACACACACACACCGGGAAGGGCCAGGAGTTGAACCTATGCCTACCTACATGAACACACTACAGCATGATGCATTTACAGAACGCGCTACCGAGATTACTGAGCACAGCGCTGTCAGAGGCATACTTCTAGGCGGGTGACATCATCCGTAAAGGAATAAATGCCGATAGCCAAGGTATGTGTTGCGAAGCGTCTAAAAGCATTACTATCTCCAGGGGCAGCTGGAAACACACACACACCTCACACACACACGGGGAAGGGCCGGGAGTTGAACCTACGCCTACCTAAATGAACACACTACAGCATGATGCATTTACAGAATGCGCTACCGAGATTACTGAGCACAGCAATGTCAAGAGGCATACTCCTAGGTGGGTGATATCATCTGCAGAGGCAAGGTAGCTGATAGGGAATGAAGACAGAGTGCGCAGTCACACAGCATGTTACTATCCCAAGGTGGGCGTACAGCAACATGGTAGTGCTGCACTCGGGAATACCAACTAACTACGGAGCACAACATCACGACATGGATACGGGATGCAACACAGACAGTATACCCTATGAGAGAGCAACCAGCGTGCATGATGTAGGCAGCCATTGTGGCATATCAACCACATATGACTCACCTGGATGGCCACCATGGCTATGCAGGATGTCCTTGGCCATGGCTACATGCCTAGTAGCAGACGTCGGTGCCGACTGTACTGTGTTCCCACGAATGGCATACTGGGCATGCCCTCACACCTAGCGGTCGCGAAGGGGAAACATACATGCACACGGGGTATAACCACAGACGGGCGCGGTGTGCACTGTACTGTGTGTCCATCTACACAGCTGCTTACTGGGCATGCTCACACACTTAGCATTTGCAGAGTGCAGACATGCATACACATGGGGTGGAATCATGGAAGGGCAGAGTGTGGACCGTCGTGTGTGTCCACCTACACAACAGCAACCTGGGCATGCTCACACACTTGGCGGTTGCAAAGGGGGAACATACATGCACACGGGGTATCTTCACAGATGGGCGCGGTGTGCACTGTACTGTGTGTCCATCTACACAGCTGCTTACTGGGCATGCTCACACACTTAGCATTTGCAGAGTGCAGACATGCATACACATGGGGTGGAATCATGGAAGGGCAGCGTGTGGATCGTCGTGTGTGTCCACCTACACAACAGCAACCCGGGCATGCTCACACACTTGGCGGTTGCAAAGGGGGAACATACATGCACATGGGGTATCTTCACAGACGGGCGTGGTGTGCACTGTACTGTGTGTCCATCTACACAGCTGCTTACTGGGCATGCTCACACACTTAGCATTTGCAGAGTGCAGGCATGCATACACATGGGGTGGAATCATGGAAGGGCAGAGTGTGGAACGTCGTGTGTGTCCACCTACACAACAGCAACCCAGGCATGCTCACACACTTAGTATGTGCTACGCGCTGTCCGGCATGCAGACGGAGTGTACACACCGCAAGTCACGGCCAGGTAAACCCGTCCACACGCACAGGGTGGACACACATGCAGTTACACGTACACACACAGATGACATCACAGGCGTCACGGGTGCAGGCCGAACATGTACACACTGCAGTGAACACTGTAGCTGCCATGCCAGCACCATGCCATCGGTGCAGCAGTATGCCTCATGGCCCAGCAACAGCATGTGACATATGTCCACAAGTCTGTATAGCGGTGTACACCAGTCATGCAGAGTACACATGTACTATCAATGATCCCACATGTGTGATGTAGTCCGCCCATATCAGTATACATAGACAGGCGTGCTCCACACATGCCATGGCCCTGACACAGATATGACACATGACTGCTGCTGTACCACAGTGAACCAACGTCCGGATATGTCATATAAGTGATTGTCTGGCTGTGTGCATGGACTGCACACAGGACACATACGAAGCCTGTGATGTACCACATGCATAACACTGGCGTACACGGTAATACACACACGAATGGAAGGTGGACACATGTCTGTGGTATGCTCCCACTATAGGGTGTAGCGGCGTTGACTGGGACACATACCCTTGTACAGTTCGCCTGTGACAGCTGTGATACCATACCACAGTCCATGTTCAATGTATGTCGACACACATGTCACAACGTAGCAATGCATACACACATGGCAACAGGGGATACATGTGACACGTGTACCGTACATGGTGCAGCCATGCATGTGCGGTGGCTGATGTCCATAACATAGTTGCAACTCCCTACCACATGCATACTCATCATGGGGGCCGTTATATGGTGGCATAGTAACAGCACGCATGGCGGTATGTATGTACATCATGTGTTTAAACACCTGTCCACATGCATGTGTGCAGGTGGTGGTCACAGGTGTGTCACACACCATCCTACCCAGCCATGTGCATACAGTATGCTATGTTGCCGTTACATGACAGTGCTGCCATAATGTATACCCATCGGTCAGGTGTCATCGACCGTATGTCACATGGCTACTGTAACACCTACCACTTCCCAAGTGCATATATCGGCACATCTGCCAGATGCAGTGTTGGTACGCATAATGCACTACATACCGCTGCACGCCTGCACATGTCTCATATGGTGGGTGTGGCATTCCCAGCACCGACATGTGTGCAGGAATGTGTGCCCATGTGTGCCACATATCGGGGGGACTATGTCCCACGTGCCACACATCACTGTACACCATAGTAGAGATCTGTACATACCTCAGTGTGGGGTGCATGGATGGTGCAGTACATGCAACACATCATCTCTCCGTGTAGACATGTGTGGTCACAACCATGTGAGTGTGTCAACATGTTTGTATGTCTGCTGCCTGGTGTGAGGGTGTATGCAGATATAGTGTTGTGAACGGACACTAACCACACAGGGTGACCATCCTGTACTGGTGCTGCATTGCACGACCCTGTCAATGCCATAGGTGTGAGCCACACTGGCCACCTGTGCAAGTCCGCCCCCTGTGACATGGCGTGTGGGTGCATTGTATTGTGAGGGTGCTGACCACACAGGCAGGTGTCCCCATCTGCACACTATGGGGTGTGCGCCATAGTGGTGTACACCCCGCGATTGCGGCCATTTTCCTGTACCGGTACAGCATCCTACTGCTGCACAGAGTGCACCACAGCTGACAGGTGACACCTGAGGTCAGTGGCCAGCACGCTGTGTACGACACCTGCACAATGTCACCATGCCTGTACTGTGTCATGCCATGTATGTGATGTCTCTGTCCACCGTAGCCTGTGGCACCGACCACAGGCGTCAGGTGCAGTATATGTGTGGACATGTGTGTCATGTACTGTGTAA
Source organism: Protopterus annectens (assembly GCF_019279795.1). Lineage (NCBI taxonomy): Eukaryota > Metazoa > Chordata > Ceratodontiformes > Protopteridae > Protopterus > Protopterus annectens. Next base: position 562,373,257 of record NC_056738.1, on the reverse strand, counting down.
ACAACGTTAAACTATGTCTGGCTCCGCAGGTTTTCCCTTAGAACTTCTCTACTTGCAATCTAAACTGTCTGTTCTCTATCACAAAAGCTCAGCACTTGCTCCTAAAGTATTCTTATATAGGTAAAGTACATATATACTAGACGGAGTACTACACTAGCCTAGAATCCCCTTGAGTACCCACTTCCCTATAGGTCCCTTCTGACCCAGTTACACAGCAAACGCATTCACGTTCTCTGGCATGTCGAAGGGTCAATTGCTAGTGACCTCTTCTGTTCAGCTGGTGAATCTGGGCATCCTGAGGCAATGTTACAATTGCCTCATGTACACAGACAACCCGCGCCTTCCCCCACAAAACAAAATACATGTGAGAGATGCAACTATATAGCCAAACAGGAGGCTGAGCTCTCTCAACTCAGGACCGGCAAGACCAGACAGGGGGGGGAGAAGGACACCACGCACACCAGAAACCCAGTGTCACATAGAACTATCACAACTGCAAAACAAACACATAAACACACAAAGACATACTCAGAGGCACTGTTTAAACATATACCAAACCCACTGAGGCCTCCAAAGCAGACACCCAAGCAACTGCCTCCACAAGACATAGGACATGCAACACATAGTTCTCAACGTCAGTGTGCTAAACAGTCACAGCCCTTAAGGCCACACACAATGCCAGACACACTTGTAATAGGTGACGCCATAGTCAGACACACCGACGTCCCACCCACCAGACTGAACAAGGGAATGATCACAGTAGGCTGCCTGTCGGGCGCTGGAATCTGTCACATAACACAAGCACTCAGGTCACTCCGCAGCATGTACAAGTATGACGCGGTCATTGTCCATGCCGGTGTCAACGACCGGAGACATACCTCTCTAGGCTACATGAAAGGAGACATAGAGTGGCTCTCAGATTATGTAGCCCAGGCCGGCATGACCCTGACCCTGAGCAGTATCCTACCCTCATCAAGAATGATGCCACAATACAGAGTCGGAATGATCAGCTTTAATAATTGGCCTAATTACCGGTGTCAGTCTGAGGGGGTCCAATGTCTTCTTGCCTGGGATGACATGCTTGACACGCCACGCTCCTTCGCAAGGAACAGCTTGCACCTGTCACCCCTGGGCTTCCGGAGTTTTGCAAAGGCTCCTGCCACCCCCATAGTGCCCACTTCAGGCAAGACTCAAATGATAAACCTACTGCCCTAGACTACAAACCTGGAAAGAACTAAGGGTAATACTGCTCAATACCAGTAGTCTAAGCCCAAGCTGCACGCCCTCAAAAGCCCTCCTCAGTATGGAGGACATCGATGTCAGTGCTGTGACTGAAACCTGGTTCAGGGCTCCTGAGAGCACCCCAGCACTATCAGGTCATACCTCATATCACACGTTCAGGACCCACATCCGGACCGGACCACGAAGGAGGGGGAGTCTCCATTTGCATGAAGGATACCCACACCTCCAGGTTGGTGACAACGCACGTAGCAGCGGAGACCATCCAGGTGCAATTAACCATGGGTAGAACTGCCCTACAGTTTGTAGCCTGCTACAGACCATCCTCCCAAACCCAGGATACCCACACAGTTTTCCTGAAGACACTGGGGAGTATGAATGCTCTCCAAACACTATCATATTGGGTGACATCAACTACCCATACATAGACTGGGAACATTACCCAGGACCCAACACCCTAGACCAAAGGTTCCAGGTGTTCATACACCCGAATGCTATGGAACAACTACGCACCATACCCACAAGAGGAGGAACTATACTAGTCCTGATCATCACACATGGGGATGACATGCTCCACACAGGATGTATATCCCTCAACAGTGAGGTCAGACCATATAGTAATCTCACTGGAGATCCGCATCCCGCCCCCAACACCGGCAAAGGAGACCACAGTGAAGAACCTCTCCACAGCAAACCCCACACGTCATAAGACTGGAGTGGTACCCCACAAGGCCTCCGAGCCAGTGGAAAACACAGGCCACGCTGCTGAAACCCTTACAAATGCCTTCTACGAGCACCCCCAGGAATGTATGTATCAAGCAATCCCTAATAACATCAGGACCTTGTCCACCAAAGGCAGGCACACGGTCTGGTGGACCCCAGCCATAAACAAATCCTACAACAAGAGGAGAAAGCTACTACATGACAGAGCAATATCACTAACAGGGAAGGCATCACTGATCAATACTGGCAGTAAAATACGATCACTCATACAATCATACAAGGCCGCCTGTGGGAGAGGACTCGCGAAGGACACAAAAGACATAAGGCCTTCCTTAGCTATGGTAGAAACATGGGTGGAAGCTCACAGTTATGTTCGGAATTAGTCCAGAATGGTACAATGATCACTGAACCCACAGACATTGCCAACATACTGGCACACAGGTTCCGTGCATATATCTACCCCCCCCCCAAGAGGGGAGGTATCTATCCCACCAGAGTCTAGCCTCCCAAACATCTCAGATGCCCAGGTGAGAGCTGCTCTCTCTAAAGCGGAAAACACAGCATCAATGGGACCAGACGGTGTCCCCAGCTGTGTGCTACACAACCTCAAAGAGGACCTCAACCCGCACATAAGGCTGCTGTTTAATCTTAGCCTTACTACAGGTTACGTACCCAATGAATGGCGTACGGCAACTGTGGTCCCACTCCACCAAGGTGGTGCTCCTACAGACCCTGGACATCACCGCCCTATAAGCTTGACGAGCCTTGTCTGCAAAGCTATGGAGGGGATCATAATGGAGCCCATAAATGAAGACATTGGGGACCTACATATACTAGATCATACCCACCTCGGCTTTGTCAAGGGCAGATCCTGCCTCCTGAACCTGGTCAACCTTTTCGGAAGAGTCACTAAGGCCATTGATGGGGGTAAGTCAGTTCGCACAGACTACCGTGACCTAGCAACAGCGTTCGACCCAAACCCCACGCGGGCATCATAGAAAAGCTCACCAGCGTAGATGTAGAGCCATACGTCACACGATGGGTTGCCAACCGGATCAAGGACAGAACCCACAGGGTTAGTGTTCCTGGTTCCATGTCAGACTCCAAGCCGGTCCCGAGCGGTGTCCCACAGGGCTCAGTCCTGGGCCCCCTCTTGTTCGGCATTTAACTTTCCGACGTGCAGGCAAACATAGGGGGATTGTGGCAGACAAGGTATGCAGATGACTGCAAACCGGCCACCATAATCGACACCCCATCAGACACAGACATCCACCTGAGGTCCCATAGAAATGGATAACTGGTGCCAGAGCCATGGCCTGAAGCTACATGCCAGGGAAGGTATAATCCTACCCTTTGGGCAAGACAAGGTAACCCCGAATTACCACATAGGTGGTAATCCATTAAACATGGATGACATGGTCAGGGACCTGGGGACCCAACTTGTCAGTAACCTCTCTTGACACTCACATTGCCAATGTGGTTAGGAAGACATTCCACATTGCCCACCTGGTCATGAAGGGATTCACATCCAGATCAGGGGAGGTCATTGTACCCCTGTACTCTTCACTCACCAGACCAATGATTGGGTACAACGCCCCATTCAGAATGTACCTAACCCGACACCTGCAGCAGTTGGAAGGACCACAAATGTTCCCCAACACAAGGATAAAGGAGCCCAAACATATGTCACACGCTGCCCGACTGAGGAAACCCCGGCTCTATACATTTTTATACTGTCTGCTCCGATGTGATCTGTGCCTGACATACAAGGCCATGTCCAACCCGGGTTTCATGGACATGCTCCACCTCATGGGATCCAAACAACCAGAGCCAAGAGAGCAACAGACACAAACCTCAACACGGATATAAATAGGACGTGCTGGAGGGAGAGGTTCATCGCCCAGAGACTCCCTACATCATGGAACAGAATCCCAGCCCTTGTGAGGCAGAGCCCCTCACTGACTCTGTCCAAGAGAAAGCCTGATGTGTGGATGGGAGATCGTAGGTATACCCCGGGAATCATCTCTGTGTCACTGCTGGACAGAGGCACAGCAGACCAATGGGTATAGTATCCTCATCCTAAGGGGTGGTGAAAGCCACACACACTCTGGCTAGGCTTATACATGTCGTAGGGCACATAGTCTAGTATGTACCTATGCACCTATGAACCTATGTAGGTGTCCAGGCAGGTTGCGGGTACATGTGGTATGCTGATATTGCCAGATGTGCCTGTGGGTAACCCACAGCTACACGTGGGGGACTGATAACAGTGCTCCCAGTAGGCACATGCGAGTACACCATATGAGGCATACAGGTTAACAGAACCAACATGGTGCTACACATGTAACCGTCACACATACTGTGAACACAGCTCAATGCATGCTGCACCTGCACTACATGGTATGTCTGCTGCATGATGACAGTACACAACCCATGTCACATACGCACCTGTCAATTTTCATACACAACCACTGCAACATACACATCACACGCTATGCATACACAGGTATCACATACACCTCTCACTATCTTGTCCACCCTGTGCATCAGAATATATTTGCATAACCCTGCACCGATGGTGTGGATGACAGGGATGTGGCAGAGGCTTCATCATATGCACAGGGTGATATGTCTGCCAGGGGCATAGGCTGTACCAATGGATGACATCATGTATGTGTGTAAGGGCCAGTGCGTTTACTGGGCATGACTGTGCAGAATGCATGTGGATGTGGTCTGCCGTGTGTGGGTATGTGTGTACACAGTTCAGCCATACGTGATGCCTGCACGGGGTATACTTGGCAGCCCCAGACTGTACAGTGCAGGTTGTACAGCTCACTGTGTCCGTCTGCGGCCACGTGACCCGTGCCTGCCTGGGGTCGCACGGGCACTACCGATTGGAGGTATAGAGTGGCCACTCTCTGATGACACATGTCCGCTGGAACTGTGTCCACGCTGGGACCGGCCAGGGCCACGTCCACGTGGCCTGCTGTGTCCTGGTGTGGTCGGTGTAGCACCAGCTGCACTGCTGCTGCTACCGGCACTGTGTGAGTGGGCATGAGAGGTGGCACGCACACGTCGACCTACACTAGGTGGTGTTGCTGGCCTATGCCCACGTGTCCTACGCCTCACCCCTACCAGGTGTTCCAGCACAGACAGCTCATGCTCGCGGATTGACATGCCTCGGTCGAGGATTCCAACCATCTCACCTAATCGCCTATCCAGTACATTAGCAATCTGCTGTTGAGCATTCGCCAATGACTGGATGTTGTCATTTAGGGAATGGATTGCGGCTCTCTGCAGCCTCTGCCCTTCTTGGTTCTGCCATTCAGCACGTGCCTGTGCCGCCATTACAGTCTGGAACATGCGTCTGGTGATACCAGCTGCTGCGGCCTGTACAGCAGGTGCATGTCTGCCAGAGGTCCTCCTACGAGCAGCACCAGCCACATGCCTGTGTGGCACATCACCAGTCATTACACTGGCAACATGGTGTGTACGCGCACCTTCTGTAGCCACCACTCATTCCCGCTCAATGCCAACAGACGCTGACTGTCCTTCCTCTATGGGCAACGGTGATGTGGTATGTGTCGGCATCAGAACCGTGTGCGGGGATGAGGGGGACATAGGTGGGATGGTAACCAATGTCACAGCCTCTGTCCCTGACAACCCTGCCTGTACCTCATGCATATGGTCATCACCGCTAGTATCTGTGGGGACACTAACATCAGATGGACCGCAGGAGGGGAACGCACCTACACCACCTGTGAAAACAAAGACATACTGTAAGGTACATTACACACGCAGACACACACGCAGACACACACACACACACACACACACACACACACACACACACACACACATGCACACACACACACGCACGCAGACACACACACACGCAGACACACACACACAGACACACACACACGCAGACACATCATGCATGTGATATTGCAGATGGCATGCAACATTCACACACTACAGCACAGGGAATGCAGGCCAGACATTAATAGTGTTAGTATGCATACTGCCCTGGGGTGCACACTACATCAAGCAGGTGTCATATCAGTAGGCATGCAGTACACACATTCATGGTAGTTTGCATGCGTCACAGTGATACACCATGTGGCCACAGACAGGTTAACAGTACACATGGCTGGTGTCACCTTGACATGTAATCCACCGACATGTGCGATAACATGTGGACATGTGACAATGGTGTCCCGCCACATGCACCGCATCATACTGGGCTTCACAGTGCAGTGTTATGTGTACAGGCTATGGATAGAATGCATGTCTAACAAAGATGTCTGTGCAGGTGTGGTTGGTGTGAGCCGTGAACATAGCTATACAGTGGGGAGTACAGGCACTGTGCCACTGCATGGCAACAGGACACATGTATGTTGCTGTGCGATGCATAACATGGACGCATTGCATTTCCATGACTGCAACACAGTCATGCTGTTCCACAGCATGTATATGGTAGACATCGGTGGCACCTCCGGTGGCTGCAGACAGGCATTCCGGTTGTCTGGTGTACCACATCAAATGTACAGGTGGTCCACTATGGCTATGATCGCACTATGTGTGGACAATGTGCAACGGTGTCTATCCACTTCAGACATACTGTGTGGCAACATGCCTGTGGCTATCACCCATGGCCATGTGTGACTGGGTCTTGGACAATTGTGTGTGATGGGTATCGTGTACCCATCCCTGTGGTGGCCCATGTGACATACACCCATACATGTCGGAGGTGTCACAATCCAGAGGGCTATGCAGACAACAGTGTGGATGTTTACTATGTCGGGCGTAGGTTATGTGATGGTGTGACAATATTGCAGACAGAACACCATGGGCATGGGACATGTCGGGTGCCATGTCACAACATGTGCACACAATGCAGGGGCATATGTCACACTGGTAACACCTGTGTGCTGCCCAGATCACAGCTCACTGTGCGGTACTGTGTGCATACCACAAATGGTGTTCCAATGCATACTACATATGCATCCATTGTAGAACAACTCCACCGTTGTATGCATAGCTGACCGCACATATCACACTGACAGGTACTGTGGTTTCATGCCAGTGTATAATAATGGTTGTATCTACTGCACATGGGTGGCATGTATGTGTTTGGTGGTGCGACCTGTATACCATGACTGGAGCAGAACCCAGGTGTGCATGTTATACCTGGCCACATGGCGAATAACTCTACACTGTAACATGCCTATTACTAACAACAGTCTCACCTGCGACGGACCCATGGCTGTGCGACACGCCAGAGGTACCTGTATAGGGGCGACACAACAGTATAAACATTATCCATGACTGTAGCCACAGTTCGCACTGTGCATGTCACATCATGTACCTGTGTGATAGCATGTGGTATGCACACGTCTGCAAACACAACGTAGCATACTGTAGTATGCGGCTTGTGTGCCCATATACCTGGCATGTGTTGGTACATTACATGGTGTACAGTGACACCTACACCTACAGCGGATATCATACACATATGCAAGACTGACTTACCAGGCAGCTCCAGGCTCATTGGTTGGGAGACACCCACCTCCACGATGGCGGCTAGTGTTTCTGCATGCTGTTCCCTGGGTGTCCCCAGACTGGCCAGGAGCTCCTCCGTGTGTGTGAGTGGGGGCTGGGTTGGTGGCCCACCACCTGTTCCACCTTGTTCTCTGGCGATTGCGGCGGCATGCTGTTTCGCATGCCGTATGAGGTCTGTGTAGTGTTGGCGTATCTGCTGGTAGGTGCGTTGTTGCCACCCATGTCATTCACTCTCCTGCGCATATCCTGCCACAGGTCATCCCGCTGCTGCGCTTGCTGTGGAACATGGCTGAATAGCAGGTCATAGTTGTCATGGAGCAACGATATGATTACGTCATCCTCCTGGCGGCTGAAGGCTGGCAGTCGTGAACGAGGCATTATCTGTAAGACATAATGATGGTGACAGGTCACATTCACACTGATGTACTGGCATACCGCTGGACATACATTGCTATGACATGTATGACATCTGCACAGTAATCTCTGAGATGCATTATGACACTGACACAGCTGACGTGTTGCAGTCACACCTGTCACACTGTTATGCAGCGGGTATCATATCATATCTCTGTGTCAACTCATCACACTGTACATACCCCATGTAGATGGTAACCTGCTGTGGACATGTGTACCTGCCTGCACCTGTGTTCATACCAGTCGGCACGTGGCCCGATGTGCGCACAGTTCTACTGTTCACCTGGATGCTGTGTATATGTCGCTAGGCATCACAGACGCAGCCGTTATGGACGTCAGTGGTGGCACTGCACATATACACGTGGACATCTGTACATGCATGTGTTGTGCCATGTACATCTACACAGCACTGTACGGGTGTTGGACAACCTGCCACGGCTCGCCTGTATTGCACATGTGGTACACATGGGACAATGTGTAATCATATGACATTAGCAGGGATGGTCATACATAGCATGTGCGCCAAGACGTTGTACATGCCGACACACAGCACCTGTGACACCACAAGGTGCATCAGTGCCACATTACTGCTCTGGACAGTTGATAGTGCAAGTGCCATGTGGCCATCGCACCATGTATGACTGTGATGGCACGTGCAGCCTTGCTGGACAGGGCTGCATGGTATGGCAGGGTATGTCACATACATGGCACAGGGATGTGTCCCGCCTGGGGGATACTGGTATTGGGAGGGTGGCTGTCCATTCCATATGTCATTGCTATGGGTATGTGGACATTACGCATGTCTATCATCATGGTGTGGACAATGGCCTTCTGCAAGGTAGGCAGCATGCTGCTTGGTGGGGGTGTGTATGGTGCATGCTGGTATCGCACATTCATGCATACACATTACCCCTGACAGGTGCTATGTGCTGTGATATTGTTCAACACAGTGCTGTATGTGCCCGCACGATGATATCCCGTGCACATGGATGGTACCCCGGCCTGACATGGGTACCACATATGTCTACATCCAGTGCCTGCTGCCACCGCCATGTCGGCAGGTGCACCGCACAGCACCATCCCTCCCACAGGGACCATGGTATTGGGCACAGCATAGGTATCCATTTATGGGGACAGGGATGTTCACATAGCGGGGGCACTGCTGGTATCATCCATCAGACCATACACGTATGATGCACACCTCACACACACAGCCCATTCAGTATGTTGTTCACAACACTGACACAGCTATACTGCTAGGCCAGGGACATTCCCAGCCGTACATACACAGATGCATAAACGTCTGTCTGTGGCATGGGCTACAATGACGGAGGGGTTCAACACATACCGTGTTCGACTGTGGCTGGCGCTGATGTTCTGTGCACATGTCAACACAGTAACCCTGTTCTATTGTAGCCAGCGGTGATGTGTTGTGCAGATGTCAGTGCTGCACATTGTGTTGGTGTCTCTCTGTCAACAGGCCAGTGGTGGTACACGCAAGGGTATTAGTAATCAAATATGCATGCTGCCCTGTACAGCTGTACTGCTAACATCTCAGGTGCTAATGTGTCATGGACATGCACACCTTACCCGGACAGGTGGTAGTGGGTTGCCACCCGTACCCATCACCTCTTGTGGGTTGCTATAATCCAATGCCCTATTTGTATTGTATGTTCAGGCTATGCACCTGTGCGGGACATGTGGGCATGTAATGCGCTACTGCGTACCTTTGCACCCATTGTACAACATGTAACACAGGTACACTGGCAGCCATACACTTCACAGCTTGATGACGGTATGACAGGTGTTGTACACACGTAACACATATCCTGTGGGACATGGTCGTATGTACAGGCATGTCCGACAGTCACGTACCAGTGCTACCCCTATAGGATGGATATGCAGTACATGTGGCAGTACAGCAACTGTCACATGTACTCGTGCAATGCCCCCCTACCAACATGGAGCAGTACTGCCTGTGGGGGATGTGCGTCTGCATCCATGCTGTGCCCATAGCTGACAGTTGTACATCAATACGTGCAACATACCTCATTTGGTGTTCTAATGGGTGCATGTTCAACATGGCTCCGCATTGGTTGGGTCTGTCACACAGTCATTGTTGTACACGGTCTACATGCCAGCCATGGCTTACTATATGTGATTCAATGTAATTCATTGGGATACCATAATTATACATTAGAGCGGCGTATTCCAGCCATCACATAGCCTACCTAGATGACACTGTTAGCCAGCCAGTAGTAGGTGTTCCGCCATCTGCACATTAGTCACACAGTACGAGGGCGACTGATACCCATTCTGGGGACAGGGTGCTGACAGCTGTGGATGGGTGTGATGCTGTCGACAACCATGACTGCACCTGATGGTCACATCTGGATGGGTAACATTCACAACACACACCTACCTTCACGTAGTACCACATCATCTACAACAATGGACATTCCTGCCAGAACAATGTATGCAGTATGTCTGTATGACCACTGCAGGCACCACTGGTGGCCCCCAGCATGGCAGCCGACAGCGCCAGTGTATATCCCGTGGACCCATGGGTTACACCATTCACAACACACCTGTCATGGATGACCCTGTTGTGGATCACAGTGCAGTTCCACACATCATGTTACACTAGGCATCATGCACTGAGATGTTGCGGACGTGTGAACAGCTCTGCAACTCAACATATGCACACATGACATATCACCTGGTACAATATATCTCTCATACAACGTGTTATTGTGACTGCCCTGTGATGGCAATACACAGGCTACGTGTACTGGGACATGCGATGGCTCACCGGTGTCATTACCCTCTGGGTGTGTGTCTAGCCAAGTGTACAGTAGGCAGTGGTCTGAACACAGGAACACTGTACATTGACCTACTGTATCACTGCAACTGTTGCCTATGCTCCTACTGTTATTGTACAGGCATGTGGTATCTGACAGCTATGACAGTCCTGGTCGACCACACTGCTGTGGCACTCATGACCTGCAGCCATCGGCCTGGGGTGTGGAGCACACATGTACATCTACACATGCTATACTGCCTCTGTGGCGGTGTCTCATAACTGTCTCCGGCAGGGCTGTAACAGGCAGGCACGGCATGGGGTCATGTGGGACAATGCTTGCATCTTCCACTGTGCTGCACACAAGCAAGGCACACACACTATTGCACCACTCACATTTCTCTGCAGTGACTGGGACCTGCCTCCATGCTCTGCGCAGCATGCCTGTGAGTACGGATTGTACACGGATCGTACCTCCCAGGCACATACCTGGACTGGAACACCCACAGGTGAGGGGATCACACATCACATAGTGTTTTGCACACATCCTGGATAGTTGCCTAACACAATGCATCATAGGTGCTCAGTGTGCGGATACCTGTGTTTGTGACCGCTATACACATTGTAACACGCGACAGAGTCGACATTGTACACCACAGGTTACATGCCGTCTGTGTTGTTATACTGTACATTGGGCCTCAGACAGCTAATACTGCCATGTGCTGACAGCAACCCACACTTCCCTGGAATAGACACCCATGTACCTACACATGCTTGAGGCATGCACTCCGCTCAGCTGGCTGACACATACACAACACATGCCATACCTACACTACCCTTAGCATGCACAATACCTCCATGTGACTGGTGTGTCGCACCTGGGGTTATCCCCCCTTTGGTGGATAAACACATATGCTTCACGGCCCTGCTAGCCACACCCTGGAAACACACCCATCGCAGCATACACGGAACATGTGTACTACAACCAGTACTACTGACGTCTGCTGACAGCAGTTGTTAACGGCATGACACCCCGGCAGATGGACAGTGTACATACATATGCTGACACATACCACAGTGCGCTTCCGTAGCATGTACACAATTGTAGAGACCATGCTATTCCACACAGAGACGTGGCGGTACTGACCTGTTCACAGACGCCACTGTGGTGGTCATGTTCCACGCACATATGATGTACAACCACATGTGCAGGCTGTTGCACAGTGGTGTATATTCACATGTGTGGGGTGCATCACTTGTCAGCCATGGTGGGTCCTCGAGGTCCATCACATACTCCAAGGCTAGCTACCTAAACATGACTGCCGCACATTGCGGTGTGGGGCCTCAGGCATTGTGGTGGTATGTCTGTATTGTTTGGCTACATCCACATTCGATGTCACATACAATAGTCACCCAGGCATTGCAGACCGAGCTAATGTTGGCAATGTGCCAGGCGATGGCGTACTTACCAACAATACACACTCTCACTCACTACAGGGTCGCAAGCCATACATGGACATCATAGTGTCCCTGTGGACATATACATGGTACTGACATGCACACGTTATGTCCTGGGATGCTGGCCCGATGTCACCTTCCGATGTCCCTGGCTGTTATGTCCCACCAACCTGTTTGGTATATGTCTCCCCACCAGCCTGCTATATTCACTGCTAGCCTGTTGTCGGACATTGTGTACCCTGACTGCCGCACAGCGGCATCTCTCGCACTACCCATGGGTGGCACTGCGTTGCACGTGTGGGACTGCAGCCATACACCCATGACTGGACCATTCTGAATGGCAATGGGGCACATCCTCACGAACGTGATTCCCGCACACATTGATGGCCTCCAGGCCTTTCCTAGCACCCATGTTGGGCTTGTGTATGCCACAGCATGCCACATACACATGCTGGCCACCTGTCATACCGTTGCATGGGCGGTTGGGGTGGTACAGAGGCCAACACATCAGACGTTGTCCTCACATTGCCCTTCAGCACCATTCCACGTTCTGGTATTGGCAACGTACACATCCACCTGCACATCATACCCTGTGTCTCAGGATGTTATGCTATATGGCTCATGGACAGGACACACAGTGGTGCAAGCATATCATAGTACCTACTACATGTCAGGTACATATGGCATTACACAGTCCTCAGTCATGGGGCCCCTCATGTTCACTATTTGCTTACATACACAACATGCTGTCACAGAGTGCTGTCCATGCCTAGATATCCCACACCTACATACCTGGTGCCATTATTGCTCCACCAGCTCATACCGATACCGACCATATGGGTGTCAGTGTGGCGGATACATCATATGAGTATCATGGCATCAGGATGCATGACACATGGTGTATGCACATCACCTTTGCATAACAACATTCACCCACTGACTATCACATGGATACTGGCCCCGTACATACATATCACATTGTACATGGTTGCTCTACACGCATATGCCCCACACAGTCCTGTGGTTACCGTATTCCACTGTGGCATGGATACACTTCTGCAGGGCCACACCTATCTGTACTGTGTGTGATGCTGGTACATAGGTAGCCATTGTACCTGTGACATACACACATCTACACACAGTCAAGTATACAATACCACATTTATGGTGTACCTTCCACAACAGCTACAACTTTACATGGCACAGCATTGTCATGCCACGATGTGTACCAGGCTCGGACGGTTTACATATGCGGCTGACATACGGACAACACATCTGTACACATCTGCATACCACATACGCAGGGGTGTCTTCTGCTGTGACACGGCCCATGTCCTCCGCATTACTGATGCATATACTCCTCATACATGACATTTGCGGTGGGCAGTGTGAACGGACCGCTCATGGATATGTGCACACATGCCACACTGCATGGGCTGGGCTTCTGTGTTACTTCCACAGACACAACGCACACCATGCTGTGGAACATAGGTCCTGTGCACATCCCACTGGGACACACAGTAGCACTGTTCATGTGATACCTCCCTTGCTGTTTGGGTGACACGTAGTCCTGGTACCACCACAGCAGCGGTACTGTGTAGACGTGCAGTTGACACCCACCTCTGCTGTTCACAGGACACTACCATGGGGAGGTGACACTACTGTGTACACTGCACATGTGTTTACACATGGACCCGCCAGACTGCATTGTTGCCCACGGTGCACCTGCTACAGATCCTTTGGGCATGGTTACTTGGTGTCCCTTCCATTTCAGCTAGCTATCATGCTACTACTCTGTCCCATACCTACAGGCCATATGTATCCTGTTATTGTACATACCAATAGGCGATACCTCTGTTATGCATGATATGCCTGTGATACTGTGTATAATATCTGTCATATCTACCCTGACAGCTTTACATTACACATAGTTGACATAGTATCCCCTAATGCAGGGCATACTTGCACGTCGGCCGCACCTTACGTATGACATCAATGGTATATGCCCATACACATGCGTGCTGTGACAGTATACATACATGTCCTATCCCCTGCTATGGCACTTCCTTGTTGGACATCCACTGCCAGCAACGGCGTGTGGTCTGGCATTGTTCTCTCTAATACCCCCCTGTGGCAGCCCTTGTGGTGTCTCGGCTGTGTACATGGTGTCCCACTGCTGTACACACGGTGTCCACAGGCGTTGGTATGCTCAGCAGGATAGCACTACATAACCACCTTTCACCACTTTCTGCATTACGGACAAGTGTCATTACTTACAACCACCATTCCCATACAGTACAGCTTCGTCATACACATCATGCATTACACAACCGTACATATCGTGTGTTCTACATACCTTGTCAGTGTTTCGTTCCGTGTTTTGTTCCGTGTATCGGTTTTCCTTTTTCTTTCGGTTGTACACTGCTGGTTCGGTATGAGCATATGGTTTAAATATCCTGAGAGTCATCCTTATATCCGTCGATACTTGCAACATGTGAGTTCATCCCACCAATTGCTGTTCCTCAGTGAGTAATTATGTGCATATCACCTGTGCATCTACTCCATTCAGAAATTACGCGTCGATACTGAGGTATAATTGGATTCCTCACCTGGGCATTTGGCTATTTGCCCTACCTTCATGGAGATGGTCTGTATTGTGTTATGTTATGTGTAACTGCAACCGCTATGCGTGGCGACAGGTATATTTCGAAGTAATGTTACCCGTGGATTGTGTGTGTAGGGTATAGTATTTGGTTCGACATGTGGGTGTCCCTGTCCTGATGACGTCTGTTAATGGAGTATTGCATTCAAATGTGTAACATGGCTGTTGTATTCCTTTAAACAACGCATGCAAGTATGCATCCGCCTTTGCGTGTGTTTCCCACGCGAGATGTTGCGGTTATGCAGATGTCATTGACTGCCTGTATGTTTGTGCTGCTATTACGGTTTGTATTCCTTTAATATCTACGGTGGGGGATATCGGTGGTTGTACATGACGGATACGGGTTGTGGGCCTTGCATCTCTACATACACAGTATAGTTGTCTGTGTGCTCCATCCCTACCTGGAGAGTTGACAGTTAATAGTATTTTGTTATGGGAGTGTAACTTGGGATGTTGTTGATTGGTTCCAATATCGTCTGCAGGTGGCCTTGCTGCATGTATACCCCCGTACCCTCTGTGGTATATCAGCGGCTATGTGTACGTGAGTGATTATGTGCGTATCACCTGTGCATCTCCCCATTCGGTAATTACGTGTCGATACTGGGTTTAATTGGATTCTCTGCCTGGGCATTAGCTATTCGCCCTATCTTCGTGGGGATGGTCTGTATTGTCTTATGTTATGTGTGACTGCATCTGCTATTCGTGGGGACAAGTATGGTCTGCATTCATGTCACCCATGGATTGTGTGTGACAGGTGTAGTATTTGTTTCAACAAGTGGGTGTACCTGTCCTTCCGACGTATGATGACGGAGTATTGCATTCAAAACTGTAACATGGCTATTGTTTGCATGTCTACAATGCATGCAATTATGCGGCCTCCTTTAATTGTGTATCCCATGCGATATGTTGTAGTTATGCATATGTCATTGACCGACTGTATGTTTGTGCTGCTGTTACGGTTTGTATTCCTTTATTATGTACAGTGGGGGATGTCGGTGGTTGTACGTCACGGATACGGTTTGTGGGCCTTGCATCTCTACATAACCAGTATAGTTGTCTGTGTGCTCCGTCCCTACTTGGAGAGTTGACAGTTAATTGTCTGTTGGTATGGGATTGTAGGTTGTGATGTTGTCGTGTGGTGTCGGTATCGCCTGCGGGTGTGCTTGATGCATGTATTCCTCCATCACATCTGTGGTATATCAGCGGTTGTGTGTACGTGACAACTATCCCTTGTCATTCTGTCCCAGATATTTACAGTCATTGTGGTCCTGTTGTTGGGATGGCCTGTTTGCCAGTGGTTGCCACCTATTCAGATGGGGATTGATTGTTTGACACTTGTAGAACACACAGCTGTGTTTACGGGCCGACACGTGGCCATGGTCAGTACTGGGGTACCACATACGTATTTCCACGGTACATACCTATTGCTGTGTGACTTTGCCGACGTATCTTTTTGCAATTAACATATCGATGTCATACATACGGGCATGAGTATTACATACATTCTTTCCATTTCCTATGGGGTATATTCCTGTGCTACCATCTGGGACATTGTCACTTTGTATCATTCTACGTCGCAACATGCCTAGACAGGGTGGGGCTCTCACTACTACTTTGGGACTACTGGTGTACATATGCCTGTGGCTAGTGTACCGTATGCCTACACATATTATTCCACTCTGCCTCTAACGTGGCACCAACATACACATGTTACAGAGACACACACATTACACTCACACAGCAACGCACACGGCACCCTCACCGCACATGTACACATACTACGGCACTCACAGGGATGGTTGCACACAGTACCTGCGTGGGCCGCGACACCGGCAGCGGTGTCTACCTCTCCCTTCATATCATCATACTATTACCCGCGCATGTACTGTTACAGTACTGTGGTCTGGCGATCTTTCCGCCTCACGGTTATGCATTTCGGTATGTTTCCCATTCCATGGTTGGCGGTACCCTCTTATGTTGAACCTCCCAGATGCTCAGGTTGTCATTTCACTATGTATACTATGTACAGATATCGCATGTTACATCTCAGTCACCTTACATCCCTCTGATTCCATGTCTTAACTGTAGTACATATATGTATATGTGTACATATATTTCTATATATGTAATTATATCTATCTACATATATGTATATACACATATATATATGTTTATATGTATACACCTTGCGGCGAACGTGGCAGTATACAGCAACGCCGTATGCTGTAGGACCCGCGTACTGTTCGGGTGTTGGCGTTACATGCACCACTGGCTGTTGGGTGTACAGTGTTTGGGGGCTGCCTATGTTGGAGTCACACATGAGGCCACCCATATGGTACACTTTACAGGTGGTCATGTTTGTGTGCCGTCCATTTCACTGTATGTGCAGGTAGGGAGGTGTCAGTCCATGGGGCCTACGCTGTCAGGGTATGTGCTATACGTTCCCTCTTTGC
Source organism: Protopterus annectens (assembly GCF_019279795.1). Lineage (NCBI taxonomy): Eukaryota > Metazoa > Chordata > Ceratodontiformes > Protopteridae > Protopterus > Protopterus annectens. The sequence goes on along the minus strand of NC_056738.1, from coordinate 562,355,943 downwards.
CAGGGCATAGGCATATTGGGTATGCCTCCGTCTGCCTACTGGGGCTGGCACAGTGTGTTCCTGGTCCAGAACCCTCTGTGCCTGGACTGGCCTTGGCAGTTGTGGTGGGCTTTGTGGCCCTTCACCGTTATGTCCCTGCAGCAGCTGCTTCCGCAGGATCATATTATGTAGCATGGCACATACTATGAATATGTGGGCACATGTGCCTGGAGAGTACTGCAGGGCTCCACCAGATGTATCCAGGCACTGAAACCGTGATTTCAGCATCCCGAACATACGCTCTATGATTATTCTGGTTTGTGCGTGTGCCTCATTATGGCGTTCTTGCATGTGTGTGTGTGCATTTCTGATGGGAGTCATCATCCACGGCTCCAGTGCATAGCCAGCATCCCCCACGAGGTGGACTTGTGGGATGTCCCCCCTGGCGAATACCTGGTACAGCTGTGAGGCATGCCAGATATGGGAGTCATGGTAGCTTCCGGGGCTGCCAGCACACACATCCATGATAATGCCCTGAGCATTGCACACAACCTGGCAATTGATGGAGGGGAATCCCTTGCGGTTTATGTAGCGTCTACCCTGCTCCCCAGGTGGTGACTTGATTTGTATGTGCGTACAGTCTATCGCACCCAGTACCTCCGGGTATTGTGCCACACAGTGGAAGTGGCACATATTGCTAGCCCAATCCTCCTGAGATCTGGGGAAGTATATATGCTCATTGGCATGTGGTAACATGGCATCCAGAAACTGGTGTAGTACCCTGGTGCTGATGCCTGTGAGATGCCCATTATATCCCCAGTTGGCCTTTGAAAGGTACCTGTTGCCAGTATTTGCAAGCTTACACATACCTTTGTGTCCACTGGGATGGGTTCCCCTCTGTTGTTTCTTGTTCTCAGGCGTGGCCGGCACAGCTCCACTATTTGCTGTAACGTGTCCCTATCCACCCTGTAACGCTCTACTATCTCCAGGTCTTGTAGCCCCTGGTAGGTTACCCTTGGTCTGAACACTCTCCTTCTCCTCCGAGGCCTACAGTGGTTGTCGGCACCCTCCTCCACAACACCGTCTGTCTCTGACACATGCTGATGGATCACAGCCACGGCAGCACCCAACATGTACATTTTAAAAGTTGCCCGTGTGTTTACACCTATGGTGCGGCATTTGGGAATACACGGCTGTGTGTTGTGTGCATTCACACTTTATACTATTGTGCTGTGCACCCGGTGATGTCATAGGGTGTGTCTGTATGGCCGTATCTGGGGGTTATCTTCCGTGTTTTACCGTTGGCACTACAACGCTGTTGCCTTTGGTGTTGCATTACTCTTGCCTGCCATGGATTACCTTTCGACCTTCCCTTACTATTTCTGCATGTTGCACCTACTATTTCCTGGCATGCATCCTGCAGAGCACTGTCATGTGTAGTTTCTGGGACATGGCATATCGTGCATTTTGTGTGCCACCGCCGTTGTGCTGCCTGTCTGCTTTGCTCTGCTGTGTCAGGTCTTCAGTCTTTGCAATCTGCTACCTCCCCTACTTTCTTTGCATTCATATGCCTCCCCTATCCCGTTTTGCAGGTTTCTGCATGCAGAGTTGTCAGCTGCCGCCGATTGGCCTTCGTGGGTTGATTAGTGTCGATTGCTCATTATTACTCCAATTACACTTCTTCCGCATTTCCTCATATTCTTAACTTCACCTTCCTGTTTCCGATGTTGTTTGCGGGGTGGGCGTCACATGACTAGGTTAAGGGAGTGTAGTCATCCTCGTGCTCATGCACCTCTGCGAGCATTGTGTGCTCTCAGCTCAACTAATGCCCCACACCCCGGTCCTGCAGCTGTGGTGTGCGATGTACAGCCCAGGTTTGCTGAGCTCCAATGTGCTTCCTCCTATGGTGGCACACCCCTCTGCAGATGACATGTATTCCCTCTGAGCCACTCCTCAGTGTATTACCGCTGCGCCATTTGGTACAGCCTTACGCTGGTGGGGGTTTTGCGATTCAGTATTATCTGCCTCATTTGCATGGCATTGACTACTAATTCATAGTTACCACGCCGAACACTGCCGCGAGTCCTTGGCAACCCTTGCACCGTGGTTGTGGCTTTCCATGCATACCATGGTGTATTATGGCTGTGATGCTGCTGTGTATTACGCTGCTGTTTTATAACATTGTCATATTATTTCATTGTTTTGCACCTTCCGCAAACATGTCCTGGGGTTCTGCTGTGAGTTGCTGTGGACATACCATTTATGTTATTTTTTACATGTTGTGCATGTTTTCTTTTGACATTCTCTGTGTATTTCGCCATTGGCATATGGTAACAGTGTGATACCTGAGGCTGACACTCTTCCGTTACTCCTATGTTATGTTTGGGAAAATGTAAACCTTTTTTTTGGTTTACATTGCCGTGGCCTTATGCTACGCCTGCGCCACTTCGCGGATCGCTATATGCCTTCATTTGCATGGTGCAACACCGCACATGGGGTGTTTAGCATACCTACGCCGGGGACGGCGCAGATCCGGCGCACGCCGGTAGTGCATGTGGAATTGGATCGTACCTGAATCGCTCGGCGGCCATATTTGGCATTGTGACGCCTACGCTATGCATGCGCCTGGCGCAAGGTTCATGAATCCTGGGGGTAGACTCCATCTGAAACTCTCTGTCTCTCTGTCTGTCTCTCTCTCTATCTACATTCATACAAATATTTCAGACATTGGCAACATACCTCTCAACGTAGGAACATCCAGCTAAAAATCTGTACATCATTAGCATAAAAGTTGAATACCAAGTAGTGCATAACTCTTCCTTTTTCAAGTAGAAATGTGCCATATTGCTCATAAACACACACAGAGGGTTACAAAAATTATGGAAAAATATAAGCACATTAGCACAGAGACATTGTAAAATCTGTAGACTTTAATGAACTGTATTGCAAAATTCTATCTCACAAAGTAATTTATTGTTTCTTCAGAAAAAAGGGAATTGTAGGGTGTGTGTCATCTTCTTTAAGTTATTGTAGCTTGGTCATGTAGTGTGTCTTTCTGTGTACCAATCCATTTCAAAAATCGCATGTGATGAGGGGAATTCAGAAAATTTTGCGAATCGGTAAATCAAGCCAGGAATTAAAGGCATGCATACAAATTAGTGATGTCCTAAATCAGGTCTAAAAATAAGAATGTTCCTTCAAAACAGGCACAGTTACGATGTCTGATTAAAAACAATGCCTCTCCAGCCTCCCATTATAACAAAACACTCATTCCCATTATGTGTCCAAGTTGTTCTTAAAAATCTTTAAACTAGTTCTTGCTTTAACTCATTCAAGTCTATAGCTCCTTTTGGTATACTTCCAGTTCACAGCCGCATCTCCTTATGGCATCCAGAATTTTTTGGGGTCTGGCTTTTTTAACTAAGTGACTTACCAGCTAATAATGGGTAGTATTAGAAAGGGCAAGGAGTTAATAACAAAATGACACCAAGTTTGTTAGTCTTGGATGCCCTGCAGTGGAGAAATCCATCTTTGTTTGACCCTTATTATTAAAATGTTCATATTTATGTTCATATTTTCATAAATTAAAGACCTACATGTTATTGAGGTGTATGGTTGAAACACCAGTGTGGAAGATAGGACAATTCACTGACAGTACTGGTTCATATCACACTATACTGGAAATGTTGCCAGTTGTTTGTTAGTATGTACTCAATACTTCAAAAAATAAGTGACGTACAAACCATTGCATGGCATTGGGGTGAAACCTTAATTTTTGTAAAAGAAATTATCTTTGATATTTGCACTGTAAGTTACAAAGAGTACTTTGAGGGGTTGATGAATGAAGAGAATGAGAGGGAGAGAAGGTTGGATGATGTGCAGATAGTGAATCATGAAGTGCAGTGGATTAGCAAGGAGGAAGTAAGGATAGCTATGAAGAGGATGAAGAATGGAAAGGCTGCTGGTCCAGATGACATACCTGTGGAAGCATGGAGGTGTTTAGGTGAAATGGCAGTGGAGTTTTTAACTAGATTGTTTAATGAAATCTTGGAAAGTGAGAGGATGCCTGAGGAATGGAGAAAAAGTGTTTTGGTACCGATTTTTAAGAATAAGGGTGATGTGCAGAGCTGTAGTAACTACAGAGGGATTAAACTGATCAGTCACAGCATGAAGTTATGGGAAAGAGTAGTGGAAGCTAGGTTAAGAAGGGAGGTGATGATTAGTGATCAGCAGTATGGTTTCATGCCAGGAAAGAGCACTACAGATGTGATGTTTGCTCTGAGAGTGTTGATGGAGAAGTACAGAGAAGGTCAGAAGGAGTTGCATTGTGTCTTTGTGGATTTAGAGAAAGCATATGACAGGGTGCCTAGAGAGGAGTTGTGGTATTGTATGAGGAAGTCGGGAGTGTCAGAGAAGTATGTAAGAGTGGTACAGGATATGTACAAGGGTAGTGTGACAGCGGTGAGGTTTGCGGTGGGAGTGACGGATGCGTTTAAGGTGGAGGTGGGATTACATCAAGGATCAGCTCTGAGCCCTTTCTTATTTGCAATGGTGATGGACAGGTTGACAGACGAGATCAGACAGGAGTCCCCGTGGACTATGATGTTTGCAGATGACATTGTGATCTGTAGTGAGAGTAGGGAACAGGTGGAGGAGACCCTGGTGAGGTGGAGATATGCTTTAGAGAGAAGAGGAATGAAGGTCAGCAGGACTAAGACAGAATATATGTGTGTGAATGAGAGGGAGGATAGAGGAATGGTGAGGATGCAGGGAGTAGAGGTGGTGAAGGTGAATGATTTTAAGTACTTGTGATCAACAGTTTAGAGTAATGGTGAGTGTGGAAGAGAGGTGAAGAAGAGAGTACAGGCAGGATGGAGTGGGTGGAGAAGAGTGTCAGGAGTGATTTGTGACAGACGAGTACCAGTAAGGGTGAAAGACAAGGTCTACAAGAGGGTAGTGAGACTAGCTATGTTATATGGGTTGGAGACAGTGGCATTGACAAAAAGGCAGGAGTCAGAGCTTGACGTGGCAGAGTTGAAGATGTTAAGATTTGCACTGGGTGTGACGAGGATGGACAGGATTAGGAATAAGTATATTATAGGGTCAGCCCAGGTTGGAAGGTTTGGAGAGAAAGCCAGAGAGGCAAGATTACGTTGGTTTGGACATGTGCTGAGGAGGGATGCAGAGTATATTGGGAAAAAATGCTAAGGATGGACCTGCCAGGTAACAGTAAAAGAGGAAGGCCTAAGATAAGGTTTATGGATGTGGTGAGAGAGGACATGCAGGTGGTTGGTGTGACAGAGCAAGATGCAGAGGACAGGAAGAAATGGAAACAGTTGATCTGCTGTGGTGACCCCTAACGGGAGCAGCCAAAAGAAGAAGAAGAAGACTGTAAGTGGCACATCTTGACAGATACCAATGATTATTTATTTTGCTAAATATACAATTAAGCATATATTTCCATATTTCTGTAAATAGCTCAAAAAACATGCAGTCATAAAGGAATTTCTTGTTTTGAGAATGCTTAATGCCTGGTTATCAAAAATGTTCTAATATATGTCTAGGTTGTACAGTTTTCAAAATATAAAAATTTGTTTGTGAAGGTTCTGAAAAAAATATAATTTGGGGGTTGTGTGCACTATAATATATAACAATATTTATGGAAAAGACTATGAATTCACAGACTATTAACACTGCAAAGAATACTTCTTACTGATAACATTGCTATGTGTCATGTTTAATCATAGCCTCACCTCAGGCTTCGTGCCCACAGAGTGGCGCACAGCTACAGTCATCCCACTCCACAAGGAGAGATCCACTTTGAATCCCGGGAACTACTGTCCCATCAGTCTGACGAGCCTGATCTGTAAGGCCATGGAACATATTAACATGGAACTTATAAACAAAGACATTGGCAACCTTCAAACTCTGGAACACACCCAGTTTGGGTTTGTGAAGGGCTGATCTTACCTCCTGAACCTGATCAGCTTCTTCGAATCAGTCTCCAGAGCCGTGGACGAGGGTAAGGTGGTTCACACAGCCTACTTGGACCTTGCCAAGGCTTTTGACACTATTCCCCACTCTGGAATCATAGATAAACATACTAAGCTGGGCATTAATCCCTACGTCACTCAATGAGTTGCAAACTGGCTTACTGACAGAACACACACTGTAAAAGTAGCTGACTCCAAATCCAGCTCCAGACAAGTGACAAGTGGTGTACCACAGTGTTCTGTTCTGGGACCACTCTTGTTTGGCATCTACTTCTGTGAAGTACAGGCCAACACTAAGGGACTCTGGTGTACAAAGATCGCAGATGACTGCAAGCTAGAAGCCATTATTGAATCCCCATATGATGTGGATATACTACAAAAGGGCCTTACCGAAACAGATGCCTGGTGCCAGAGCCATGGGCTCAAGCTAAATGCCAAAAAATGTATAGTTGTCCCCTTTGGAAAAAAAGCACGTACCTGTAACTACCACATAGGTGGCAGTACACTAAACACCAAAAGTGTGATAAGAGACCTATGGACACAGTTGGACAGTGGTCTCACCTTTGATAACCACATAGCCACAACAGTTAGAAAATCCTTCTATGTGGCACACCTCATCACTAAGGCCTTTTCATACAGAAAAAAGGAGGTCATTGTCCATCTGTACTCATCCCTCATTAGACCCATTATAGAATACAATGCCCCATTTGGTATGACCTCAAGACATCTGCAACAACTAGAAAGGCCACAGAAATACTTCACAAAAAGAATCACAGGCCTAAAGAAGATGTCTTATGCTGACTGTCTAAAGAAACTCCAGCTGTACTCTGTAGCATATTGCCTACTCAGAGGTGATCTCTGCCTAACATACAAGGCCATGTCAAACCCAGAGTTGTTGGACATGCTACACTTAAAGAAATCCCAATCCCTCCGAGCCACATGCTCCAGGGATCTTAAACTTGTCATAATGATGAATAGAACATGCTGGAGGGATAGGTTCCTGACCCAGAGACTCCCCATGCTCTGGAATAGGCTGCTCATACATGTCAGGCAGAGCGCCTCAATGGCCCTCTTCAAGAGGAACCTTGTTGATTGGATGGGAGATACATCAGTAGCCCTGCTAGACAGGGGTCCAGGAAAGTAAATATTTGTGGGAAGCAATAGCCAGGGAATCGTTATGGCTAGGCTTGTATAGGCCCTAGGGCCGATAGCCTAGTACGTACCTATGAACCTTTGAACCTATGTGCATGGTTTTAATAGCTTGCAATATTCAAAAAATAATCTCATTTGTTTATTTTATGGCTTTTTTTAGTTTTCAGAAAATGCTCTGGAATACAAGAGTGTGTAGGTTACTAGAGATATGACATTCCACACCCCATAGGTATTTATGCAATAATATAATTTGGTCTTCTACTCCATGCGTCAGCTGCTCTCTCAGAAAATCACTTAGTACACCTCTCATTCCTACATAATCTCCTGGTTTAATTTCCCCAAGTCTTTTGGGATTCTAATACCATGACAAGAATGGACCCCATTCTCAAATCCATGTACGATTAAAGTTCATGAAATTAGTTTTGATTCAATCTCTGATGTTAACCAAAAGTGCTCTTCACAGTAATTTCAGTGTGTCCAGAACTTGCTCCTTCTACAATTCATACAGAATTAAATGTATCAGTAGCATATCTAAATACGACTGTAGATTCTTTTTTATGGCACTCATTGCTCCTACTGCTATTGGAACTGTCTAGGTATCCTTCTGCATTGCCCTCATTTCTGCCTGCAAATATTGGTACTTTATCACTTTTTGTCTTTCTGTACATAAGACACTGTAATCACTGGGTATAGCAATTTCAATGATCAGTGTTACCTTTGTCGTCTTTTCATGGACTACTGTATCTGGTTATTTCACATCTATTTTTCGAACTGTTGGCAATGGGTGATCCCATGTAATACAAACTTCATCATTCTCTGCAATGCTTTGTGTCTCGTATTTCTAATGCTTCTCAGCTATGTCAGTATTGTACCGTTTGCACAATCTCCAATGCAACATCTTGCCAGATTATCAGGTCTTTCAGTATATAGGCCCTCTACCGTTAGTGTATCACACCTAGCAACAAGATCTGCAACTGTTTCCTGGTCTGTTTACAGAACCTGCATTTATCTTTTTCTCCTGCATGTTCAATGGAGTTTATAAACCAACGTGTACATAACCTACTATCCTAAGCCACCAATATTAACTAAGTAAGTGTGCGAGTGTGCAGTGTGGAAGAACTACTGCAGTAGGGCTAGCCACCCGCTGGTGTAAACCTTGGCTCTAGATGATTGTAACTGTTGAAATGACACTCCAACCCCATGTGCAAAAATGGGAAAAAGGGGTTGTGGATAGATGGAATCTTTTGGTTTAAATTCAACTTCCCTTAACCATTCCTGTGCCAGATCCTGATCAATATGATGTTGTTCTAGGAGTTTTCTTGTACTTGCAACTATATTTTTGCATTTTCCACATTTCTTGCCTTTTCATCTGATCCTTCTCCTTATATTCTTTCTTTTATTTTGGGCACATTCAATTGCTGCCTGATTTTTGCCTACTTTTAGTTTAATTTACATTTCCACTTGACAACAATATGCTTCTGCTAAACTAAGCAGGGAAGTCATCTTAGACTAGTTCTCCTCATGTTTTAAATCTTTCACTATGTTTGGATCTGGTGAGGTCAGCAGATATACATGCAGTTATACGATTGCAGATCTATACAAGTAATAAATTTCAAGGAGGCTCATACCTCCTTCAGAATGAAGAATATATAATCTTGGTATGCACTGATTTTCATATATCATTTGATAAGTGTAAAGTATTTTTCTTGATTTCTTGTCCAACTGATCCAATACCTGATATTTTATTGGTGTTGCATCTTTTCTGCTTTAAATGTTTCTTTTGCACATTTATTAGCACCAAATGGCATTCTTACATCATTCAAGAAAGTTTGAACCACTTGCAGTTGTGCTTTCAGCTCCTCATCTGATGAACCATGCAGTTTTAAATCATCCACGAAAAGAAGATAAAGAAGTCTTTACACTTTGTTGTTTTCTGGGAGACAGATTTTAACCATGACCTCAATTTATTAAGTAGACAGTTAATGGATTAAAGGCAAGATAAAAGGGCATTGGTGAATTTTTATCCCTGGGATAATAATTTGTCCGTTATCATAACTTAGCTGCAAAGCGGTTTGCACTGATTCATGGTCATTGTCATGTAATTGATCTGTGTAGGATGCATCGTATACATTTGTAAGCACTACTTTATCCACAAATGCGAGATGCTGGCGAATGCTTTTTTGTAATCTATCCATGCCATACTTTGATTCTTCCTCTTTTTACAATTCTCCATTATAACTTTATTTAACAACAAATGATCCTTTGTTTAATATGACTTTCTTTTGTTATCTTTGTGTTCTACTGCCATGATTGTTTTCTTCTAAATGACTATAAAGTCTGTCTGCATCAATTCCAGTATACAGTTCGGAAGGAAAATGATTGGTCTACAGTTTTTAGGATAGATAGCTTGCAGGTTCCCTTTCAGGAAGGAGTATTGTTCTTTCCTGTTGTTAACCAGGTTGGTGTCAGTTCAGGATATGCATATGAGTCATTCGTACCTGGGGCTAAATCTTCTTGTAAATATAGCAATACTTTTAGCCAGAAGTTAGGAACTGCATTTGGGTCTGGGGTTTTCCATATAGGAGTTTTTCTTAATTTTCTTTAATTTTCTCTCCATTACTTAATCCCATTTCATATCCTGTACATTTGAAGTTTTTATTGTTTCTTTTACTTCTTCAATCCATTCAGCATTGTTGTTATGTTCCACGAGGTTTTTGTAGATATTTCTCCAAAATGTGTCTATTCTGGTGTTTCTGTTCATTTTGCTTTGTTTCCTAATTCTCTATAAAACATTTGGCTTATTAATGAATTGCTTATTTTGTACGTTTCCTTTATATTTATCTGCATATTTTCTAAGTTTTTTCTGCCTGTGCTGTCTTTAGTTTATTATTAGCAATAGTGTATGATAGATTTTGGTCTGTTCTGATACCTCACGTTGCTTTTATCATGTCTATCTTTATAACTATTTTTGTTGATCTGGTCTGTCTTCTGTACACTTCTAACAGTGACACTTCTTGTCTTAATTGCTTTATATTTTTTTCTTTTTGATATTTCCCTGATGGCTTTTGATTTTTTCCCTTGCTTTCCCTTATTTCCATGTATTTTTGTGGTAAGACTTTATCTGTTATTAGTTTAGCTGCACAGTAATATATTCTGTTTACCTCATATTACCATATATCATATGAATTTCTGTTAATAGTCTCGAGTACTGTGTTCATTTGCTTTATCAGGCTGCTAACATTTTGGATCTTATTGACTTGCGTAATCTATTTCTTTCCTTGATCTTAAAATGTCTATCTGTTGCTATTAAATCAATCAACTCTTCCCTTAGATCATGTTCTTCTAAACTGAGGGCACATTCTTTGTTTTCCACTTCTTGTTGGCATTCTACAGGAAGTTCCAGAACATCTTCCTTTGACATAGTCTCTTCATCTCTATCTGTCATCCATTGCTGTTTCATATGGGAACTCACTGAGCTATCACTCTACAATATTGACTGCATCAAAGTTGCCACTGTTTTCTGCTCCTTCACTTGCTGTACAACTCCAAATTAATTTTTGCACTGGTTTCCTACTGAAGGCTCCAGAGTATCTTGATGTGGCAAGTTATCAGATGCTTCACATTTCACCTTTTTCTGCTTAATTTGGGGACTCATTGTTCCATCATGCTGTGACATTACCAGAGATTGATTTTCTACACTAAATCCTTCACTTTGTAGGTAATCCATAACTTTGTTTCTATTGATTTAACTTGTCTATTACAAATCCCCTTTTCTACTTCCCCTTTTGTTTTCTTATTTTTCGTATTGTGAAATGTTCAATACTCAGATGCCGTTACCTGTATTTCTTTTCATAGGTGCTGCTTTTTTGTATTGATTAGTTTTGCTTTCTCCTTTACATATGTATTGCACCATATTAAATGTCTTTTTCTTTCTCATGTCCATATTTCTTCTTCAGATTTCTCTCGTTCCACCAGTTCCTCCTTACTTTAGGAACTCATTGCTTCATCATGCTGTGACATAACCTTTATTAGACTTTTTACATTAAATCCTTCACTTTGCAGGTATTCCATAAATTCAACTTTTATTTGTGAAATTTCTGCTTTACTAATCTTCTGTTCTACATCCCTCTTTGTGATCTTATTTTTTGTATTGTGAAATTTTCCATATCTGGCTGCCTTTGCCTGTATTTCTCTTCAAATATCTTTTGAGCTGCTTTTTAGGTTCATAGGTTCATAGGATGATACTAGGTTATTGGAGCGGTGGCTCTTATAAGTCCAGCCGAGACTTTCACCAATGTTCTCACAAAGTCAGCACTTGTTTCACCTTTCCATCAGGGATTCAGGTGGGATCCCAAGGGTGTAGTTTCTGTTTCCCATCCAGTCGGCTAGGTTCCTCTTAAAGAGGGCTAGTGAGGTATTCTGCTTGACATGGAGAGAGTCTATTCCACAGATAGGGGAGACTTTGGGACACAAATCTATCCCACCAACAAGTTCTATTAATGTCACAGACCAGGTTGAGGCCTTGAGTGTGGGTTGTACAAGTGGAGTTTGACTTACAGATATGCAGCAACTCCATCAAGGCTGTGTCTGAGATGGTCTTGTATGTCAGACACAGGTCACCTCTGAGCAGAGGGACAGGGCTTTTAGCCTATCTGTATAGGATAAGTGTTTGATACCCTGAATTTTCCTGGTCAGGAACCTCTGTGGTTTCTCCAGCTGCTGCATGTGCTTGGCAAGGTACATGCCGAAGAGGGCATTGTACTCGATAGTGGGCCTGATAAGGGAGGAGTACAGGGATGTTATGACCTCCTTGTTCCTGGATGAAATACTCTTACTTATGAGGTGGGCCATGTAGAAAGCCTTCCATATGACGGAGGCAAGGTGGTGGTCAAAAGTCAGGTTGATATCAACCTGGGTGCCCAAGTCCCTGATGACTGATTGCATGCTTAGTACATTGTTATTAATGTGATAATTAATTGGGACACTATTTTCCCCCAAGGGGATAATGATGCATTTCATGACATTCAGTTTAAGGCCATGCTTCTGACATTTGTCATTGGTTTAGGTAAGGCCTTCTTGGAAAATGCATTTTCCACACTGGAGGCATTCATATTTTTTTGTGCTAATAAATTATTACTGGTTTACATTGTGTTCAGAGATCCTTATGTGTGCTCGAGTTACAGACCTTCTTGGAGGATGCTGACATCACTAGCGGAATTTAAGACAGCACCCAGCTTCCATTCATCTGCAAACTTGGTCAGCCACAGACCACTGGTTTGACTTGCACCTCAGAAAAGTATATCCCAAACAGTAGGGGGCCCAAGACTGATCTTTGGGGTACACCACTCATTACAGATCTACTACTAGAGGTAGCTTCCCCTATTTTGGCTGAGTGGGTTCTATCAGTGACCCAGTTACTTACACTTCTGGTAACATATGGGTTGATGCCTAGCTGGGAGAGTTTATCTATTATACCTGAGTGGGGAATAGTGTTGAAGGCTTTGGCTAGGTCAAGGTAGGTGGTGTGCACCATCTTCCCCTCGTCCATGGCTTTAGTGACTGTTTTGAAGAAGTTGACCAAGTTTAACAGGCATGATCTCCAAGGGAGCCCGCAGGATTTTTTGCAGGGGGGTGCAAACCCAGAGCCCCACCCACATAGCGCACCCCGCCCCCTACCAACACAGCCCCGCCCAAGTCCACCCACCCAAGCCCCGCCCACACAGCCATTCCAGTGTCCCATTACTTGGCTATTTCTCCCCATTTACTGTAGACACTATTCAAATATGTGTGCATACTGTGTTCTGCTTTAGTTCTACAATGATTACAGGCAGTTGGATTTAAATTTACAACTTTTATTTCAAACATTATAGCCCAAACACTGAGACATTTACTAAACCTAAACAAAGCAATAGTCTTTCAATGAAAACAGACTTGGCATTAAAGCTTCTCTACTTTTGAAACTCACATTCAATGAAACGGCATTGAAACCCACATTCAAAGAAAATGCATCTGGCCAGTGGCAGGTTATTTACCTTTGAACTGTTTAAGCAATAGGCTCCTTGCGCACCGTTAGGGCCATGCAAAAGTTATTTGCTTTACCTGATTGTATTAATTATAATATATAATTGAATTATATCCCTTGTATTATACAGCAACACTTGTATATTTCAGTGTTTCATCTACAAATTCAGTGCCTGCTGCCATCAAAGAATAAATTGCCTATGTTAAATTAAAAAAATGGTAAGCTGGTATATTGCAATAGAAAATGGATGACAAGCTGAAAACAGGTTCATAGTTAGGCATCTCATCCAAAGGAGGACATCCTGAGGACTGCAGCATACAAATGTATATGCTGTAGGAATAGAACCTCAAGCCTTTACATTAAGATGCAAGTATTCTACTTGTGGTGCTACTAACATAGCTTTAAAACTTTATACCACAATAGAGATACCATTTGCTAAACAAAATGGTTGCACATTGTAAATAGACTTGGCATGAGCAGCAGTGAACTTTGCTTCCCTTAAAACTCACAGTTCCTTGAAAATGCACTTGAAAATTCCACCTGCTAACTCTAACTTGGGCATTTCACTTTCTCTCTCTCTCTCTTACAAAGATACCACACCCCTCAAGGCTTCACCCTTAGTGCAAGAAATCTTGACAAAGCCTAAAATAAATAGGGACAAATTATAAATATGGCTCTCAGAAAATTGCAAGAGTAACAGGATTTGTGTTAGTATGCATTTTCTAAATGACATGACATCTAAAACTGAAATGTCTCATTATTTAGCAACTTCAATCCTTTTCAGAGGAATATGGGGCAAAAATCTGGACAGCTGAGGGGTATGCTACCTCCCTCATACACACACCAAATAATTCTGGTCAGACTTGAATTAGTTCTGGGAAGGTTGCACTGAACGGCACCGTGCTTGATCTGAAGTGGGTGAAATCCTGGTAGCTAGTGATTGCAGCTCAGCAATGTGGAGCATTAAAGCATTTTTAGCAGAGCATTGTTTCATCACTACCTATTGTGTTTGCACATAAGCTGTAGTCATTTCAAACATTTGCCTTTTTTTGATTACTACAGAGTACATTTACCCACCAGAGCTATTGTGTTTTGACTTCATTGTGGAGCTAGTTGTTGCAGGGCTTGGCTTTTAAGTAAGGTAGCAATGCTTATTTACCATATACCATTAAAGCCACCCAACTACAAGTGTACTAACACAGACACTGCTATAAGACACTGGTCTCCAATAAAATGTAATGAGCTTCTGAAAATACTGTAATCCTGTCCTTATTACAAATACTGTCATATGCATTTCAATACCCAAGGCTTATACATTATCTAGCTATGTAAATATTCTCTGCATGGCAACGAAAAGGCTTTCAATGCTAGCAATTCTTTAACAATATGCTTACTAAAGCTTACTTGCATCTTACAATCTCCGACAAGCTTACCTGATGTTCATTAAACCATGGCTACTTAAACAGAGCAACAGGACACTGTGATAGCATGCAGTTCCTGAATAATAAGAAGCATAAATCAACAGTATAAAAATCTGATAGAAAACCAGAACATTTTGCAAAATCAAGGACAGATGAAAAGCCACGGTCATATTTGTGATCTACCTTGGATGGGGGAATACTCTGCACATACTGCATAACTGCTTCTTGCCTTCCTTGGACACATCCCGAGCCACTACAATGGGGGCTGGGGTGCAATAAGTATGTCATAATTTGAAGGCTCTGACACTCCTACCTCTCAACTTCAGAGCAAGAAATCTGGACAAATACATAGAACTAGAAGTGGGACACAGGCCCAAAAATAAGGCCAATTTTTAAATATTGCTCTTATTAACTTAATAGAACAGGTAGATCTTGCATTAGTACAAATTTTCTGAAGGGTATAAAATCTGAAACTCAAATGTCTGCCATTATTTTCTAACTTCAATCTTTAATGACTTGCCATTAATTTGCCAGAAACCACAATTTTATGAAAAACAGACCAAAATGGGATGCAAAATACCTGTCAAAAAGGGACACCTTTTAATATTAACAGTTAACTTGAAGCAGCTAACAAAATAAGAGCATCCACATGCATTTCTGAAATAAAGGTAATCTACAACTGATCATTACAGTTATAATTGTAAACCCTCCACATTTTCTTCCAAAATTGCCATTTTGGAGGAGGCATTATTAGGGAGAGCAAGAGCAACATTTTGAGCCAGAATTGGGGACAATTGAGATGTTTGGATATTCCTAATCTACAAAGTGATTTGCATACCTCTCAACCTCTTAATGCAGGAAATCTGAACAAGGCCAAATATATTGGGGAACATAGAAACACTACTGAAAATTGCTCTTATATAAACTTAGTCTTGCATTAGCATGCATTTTTCTGAAGGTTATGACATCTGAAACTCAATGTCTGTCATTTAATGGCTTGATTCCTAAATGATTTGCTAGAAAACCACAAATTTTGAGAAACAAACCAAAAATAAGCAGCAAATATCTATTAATTCTGCAAAGATATGGACAACTGAGAGGTATAGTTCAACCGGGGCTGTCTGAGTTTGCTATCCCCCCCTCACAAAATCATGGTCAAATGGAGCCTCCCCCCCCCCCCTGCAGCCATTCCAATGTCCCATTCCTTGGTTATTTTGCCCCATTTACCATAAACACTAATGTGCATACTGCTTTACTTCTGCGATGATTTAGGATTTCATTTGAAAGTTATTTTGCATTTTACAGCACAAACCCTAATACACATCTGTTAAAGCAATGCAGTCTCAATGAAAATAGACTAACATTAATACTTCTCTGCCCTTGAAACTCACATGCATTGAAACAGCACCGAAACCCACTTTCAGAGAAAATACATTTTGCCAATTGCAAATATTAACTCTGGGCTGTCTTCAAAATCATAGGCCCCTCGAACATAACATACACATGCTCTTTGATACACCTTCCTGACTGTATTACATTATATTCCTTGTACAATACAGTTGTTAAAGGGCATTTTAAATTTATTGTTTTGAAAATTTTTCCAGTAAACAAAGAAACAAAAGCATCCACCAATGACAAAATTGCCCAATTCAGAACATTTCCATCATAAAGTCTACTCAAGTCCACCAGTATCAGTAAAAATACACAATCTCTGTAGTAAAATCCACATTGAAGAAATTTGTAACTAATAGAGGTTGCTGCTAGCAAACACTTTATATGTCATTGTTTAATCTACAAATAAAGTGCCGTTACCCTTGAAGAATAAATTGCCTTTGTTGCATGCAGTAAAATGAAAAGCTAGTAATACCGCAATAGAGAATGGATAGCAAACTGTTAACAGGTTCATAGTTACTAGGTATCTTTGCCAAAAGGACTGCAGCATCCACCCCTTTACAACACAATACAGCATCAGCAATGCATTTACCTACTGCGGAGTAGAACCCACAGCCTTCAGCATCTAAAGCAAGTACACTATCTGTTGTGCTATTAATGTAAGCAGACTAAACATAATCAGCACTAAACTTTTGCTCCCCTGCAGCTCTCAGCTCCTTGTAAAATCTACTCGACACTCAGCTGTATCTCTGAACTTTGCAGCACAAGAAATCTGGAAAAAGTCGAAATTTATTGGGGGGGGGGGCAAAAGGCCAAACAACAGGGACACATTTTAAACATTGCTTGTATAATGTTGAAAGATTGCTAGAATAAAATGCTGCATTACCACCATACATTTCACTGCCACGACTTGAACCCAGGGGACCCCATGCAAAAGTCAAAGCAACATACCACTACGCCAAATCAGCTGTTTTGTGAAAGAGGAAGACTGAAACTTTACCATTTAGTGAATTCAGTTCTCACCATAGCACAGCTGTCAACCTCTTAGCACAAAAGACCTGAACAAAGCCAATAATGGGTGACTACAACCACCAAACATTCAGTGAATTCAGTTCTCACCATAGCTCTCAACCTCTTAGCAAATAACACCCGGACAAAGCCAGTAATGAGAGAATATAGCCCCAAAACATTTTCAGTGAAATCAGTTCTTACCATAGCTCTCAACATTAGCAAAAAACCTGGATGAAGCCAATAAATACCTGGATGAAGCCAATAAATACCTGAACAAAGTCAATACTGGGTGAATACAGCCCCCAAACATATTCAGTGAATTAAATTCTTACCATAACTCTCAACCCTAGCACAAAACCTGGATGAAGCCAATAATGGGGGGAATACAGTCCCAAACACAGGGATACATTTCAAATATCCATCTTGTACACTTAGAAAATTGCTAGAATAAAAGCTTGCTTTTGTTACCATACACTTTCTGAAGAAAAGAAGTCCAATATTGAAATGTGTCCATTTACATTTATTAACCAGGAAAGTCTGACTTTGAAAACAAAAAAGCAATTTTTTTTTAGCAGAGGCCCAGGGAGAAACACTCCAGACATCCAAGAATATAACCAAATAATAACACTTAGCTGTCAGGCAACAAGGACACAAATGCAGAAACCACAGATTTTATGAGGAACAGAAAAGGTATGAGGGAAAATCCTGAAATATTTTTACAAATGGTGGTGGGTAGGGAATTCAGGCTCTTGCCACTTGGGCCCAAGGTACAGAGTTCAAGCCTTATTCTCTACCTACCACCATGTACACCTGGGGCATTTCACACACACACACACACACACACACACACACACCCTGAACGGGTCCCATCTTCCGTTCCAAAAAAATAAATGCTCAGCCACAAAAACAAAACTGTTTGAAATGCTTAGCAGATTCCAGGGGGGTGCAAGTGCACCCCCTTGCACCTGCCCTTTGACAAAACCAAACTGTGTGTGGTCAAGCATTTGGCGTTTGCCAATGTTCTTGTTTATAAGGTCCATTATTATGCATTCCATGGCCTTGCAGATCAGGCTAGTTAGGCTGATGGACTTATAATTGCCTGGGTCAGTGGATGCTCCACCTTTGAGTAGAAGGATAACAGTGGCTGTACTACATTCAGCTGGGATGAAGCCAGTGCTCAGGCTTTAGTTGAATAGAATGCCTAATGGAGCTGAGAGCTCATGCCTGAGTTTATGTAGGACACAGACAGGGATGTTGTCAGGTGCCATGGAGACTGTATATTTTACCTTTGATAGGGTATTAAAGGCCTGCTCCCTGGTGAAGGGGGGGTGCTAGGGATGTCCTGGTTTACTAATGGGGTGACAGGGGGTGAAGTTTTCACTGAACCTGTCTGCCAGCAGGTTGGCTATATCTATGGCTTTTGTGTATGTGGTGTTCTTGACCACCAGTTCAAAGGTGATTTCGGTGTTACCTTTGAGATTGTAGACATGTGTGAAGAAGGCCTTGTGATTGCCCTTAGTGGATGTGACCAATTTAGACTTGAAGTTAGCCTTAGAGCATTTCACCAGTGAACTTATTTGCTTGTTCAGGCAAAGGAGAGTTTGCTTCCAACTTGGCACCTGCTCCTTCTTGGTCCTGGACAGCAATTCTTTCCTTTTATTATAGAGTTTGTTTATTGCTGCTGTCCACCGGACAGTTTTACTCTTCCTTGAGGAAGATGATTGTGTCCTGTCAGGTATTGCTGAGTCCATACAGCTATGTAGGTGCTCATATAGTTTTTTCGGTGTAGGCTTGGATATTAGTGTTAGTTCCAAATGAAGGGACAGTGGTTGTGAAGCTGCTTATACCTGCTCTCAGGAGATTGTAGTCAGCTTTGAAAATTTTTTTTTTGTTTGATCCTAACAAAGGGAGGTCAGGCTTTGATAGTGATCTCTTCATGGTCAGATCTTACCAAGGAGGATACCACTGTAGGGGTGCGACAGTGGCTACTCATGTTGGTTAGTACTTAGTACCAGGCCCAGGATATATTCACCTCTCATGGGTGTTGACCAGCTGATCCAATGCATTGGCATTGACAAAGTTGAGGAATCTCTAGGTGTTCATGTTTGGGCTAGAATAAGTCTTCCATTTTATGGTTGGGTAGTTAAAGTCACCCAGGATCAGGGTAGAGGGTTGAATCTTGATGGATTCAAGTAAGCCCTGCTAGGTGGAGTGGGCATCCTGAATCATGGTTGGGGATCTGTAGCTAGCTATGATTTGAATTGGTGTTTTGTCAGCAATTAACTGCACTTGAAGTGTCTCCTGTGTGTCATATTGTTTCACCAGTCTAGAGGTGTGTATGTCTTTGAGAAATATTGAAACTCCACCTCCTTTGACTTTGTAGTCCTCCATTTGGGTTTTGAAAGTATGGTAAGATGAATAAGCTGATAAGGCTATGTTGCTCTCTGCAGCTTTGAACCAGGTTTAGTGACTGCACAAATGTCAGCATCCTCCAGGGTGATGAATTCTTGCAATGAGTGCAGTTTCATGTTAAGACTCCTAGAGAGTTTAGCAGCATGACCTTTAAATTTTGTGTAGAAGAATTTGTCACATTTGTAATTTTGTGCTCATGACTTTGACTAAAAAAGGCACTATGGGGGAGGCAAGAGTCTTTGCCAGAAGCTTGAAGCCCAGGGGAGACAGATGAAGGCCATCTCTGGCAAAGCATCATGTTTAGTCAATCATGTCCTCCCAGGCCGTAAGGTACTGGATTCCCCTTGGAATGACACCGGAAACTAAGCCAATTGTTAAAGTCAATCATTTTCTGTTTGCATTGAGGCATCATTCTGGGTGATGGTAGAATGCTGCTTAAGGCTAGGGGCATACCTGCCTTGGGATACATATTCATTGAGCTCAATCATGCCTGTCTTCATATAGTCCAGAGAGGATATGTCTCAAGTCATTCACATCAACATGGACTATGACAGAGTCATAACAGTACCTGTTGTTAACAGACTTGAGTGTGTGCATGATATGGCAGAGTCTATCACCTGACAAGCAACTTAATGTGACTTTCTCCTTGTCTAGCCTTGTTAGGGCACATATGTGTGTCTCACGATAGAGTCTCCTATCACTAGTATGTTGGGTTTGTGACTGGGTCTTACAGGCTGGGAGACACAGACGTATGTACTATGTGTGGTGCTTGGTGCTGTGGGTAGTGATGTGTGTGTTGTTGCTTTGGAGGTCTCTGTTTAGGTATGATTTTGTTGAGAACCTCTGCATATGTAGTAGTGTGTTGTACAGGTCTGGGTGATGTTACAAGTGTGGTGTTTGTAGTGTTTGAGAAGTCAATCTTCTCAGTGCCAGATGTACTGGCTTGTGACTGAGACAGTGAGGATTCTAGGTTCTTAATGTAATTGCACCTCTCACATGTTGTGTTCCTAGGTGGTAGTAGTGGAGGATTGTCCATGTATATGAGGCAGTTCCTACACTGTCTCAGGATCCCCATATCAACCAGACTAGCTATAACCATAACCATAGGAAATTGTTCATCCATGACAGTCAGAATCTATAGAAGAGAGGTCAGGGATAGTAGAGTGTGCACTATCTGAGGAGAGCACCTATAGGTGTGAATAGGGTTGTATAAAATCAATAAATTAGCTGCAAGGGAGGACCTCACTTACAAAGGAGTTCTGGTAAGGGAAAAATTCAGCTGAGATACCTCATAAAGGCTTAAAACAACACAGCAGTGGTGTGTGATGCAGAAACAAGCACAAACCCATGCAAATGTGGGGTTTAAAATACCATCAAAATAAAAGTACAACAGAAACACTGCACTTGACCAATCAACCCTTCTCCCTGAGCTCTTAGCTGAACACCCTATGTCAGACCAATTCCAACCTGTTTGCTTACTCCCACTAAGTGCAGGCAGACCCCAGCCAACTCAAGATGGTGTAGCAGGAAACACTGGAATCACACAAACAGATCTGGATGCAGCAAAACCTGTAACCAGACTATGCTAAGGGTAGTTAAACTCTGTTTAGGTCAATTTAATACAAGAGAACAGATACACACTTAAATATAACAGTAGCAAACAAGAGCAAACTGATTTAAGCAAATTAATCAATTAACCAATAAAAAACTCAAAACTGGGCCCTGTTGAAGAAACCTTCAATCAGACGAGTTCTAAATGGACATTCCTGCCTCTTGGGTGCAGGGGAGCCCACTCCAACACAAGATGGCCTGGTTTAGTGCTTAAGTTATACAACAGAGCTAGACTCAGCAGGTCTGAATCTAGTCTATGCTACAGCAAACAAGGTGCACTGATTTCAGAAAGAAACAGTTCAAATAAGCAGATACAATAAGCCTTCAACCAGCAATTCCCAGCTCAGAAGGGCAAAATCTACCTTCTCCTCCCACAAGAGTGTAGATCGCAAGCCTTCTTAGTGTAAACTAACTGGCCGGAAGTCCAGGTGCTTAAACCAGAACTAAGACACTTTTAGAATAAAAGCCACACCAAGCCTTCAACCAGCAATTCTTAACTTAGAAGGATGTAAGCTACCTCTCCTGCCACAAGAGTGTAGACCACAAACCTTCCTAATGTAAAACAACTGGCTTGAAGCCCAAGTGCTTAAACCAAAATGCTTAGAATAACAGTTAAAGTTTAATCAGGCTACTAACAAGGAGTAATAAATGCAGAAGAATAAATGCAATTGAATACTTTTAAAAACAAGCAGCAAAAGCAAAACAAAGTAATAAAGTAGGAAGAAACACAAATACAGTAAAAGCAGAGGAATAAAGTGCATTTTTTAGTTTAAATCGGAAGGGAGGAAACAAGATATTTCAAGGTTGAGAAATGAAAGGGGTGGGCCTTCCCAAATGATCTCTCTACTCACTAGATTGAGCTGACAAGATGATGAGATGGGACTGTGAGAAGTGTCCAAACCAAGATTTATAGTAGACAGGCAACTCAAAAGCCACCAAATTTAAGAACTTAACAAGAACAGGGTGGGTGGGGGAGGGTATACAGCCAGAGATCAGCAATATTCAGAGCAAGAAGGCCAATAAGCAGGCCAAACACTTCAGCTAAATAGAGATATTTCTAAATAAAAGAGCAATGCTGTTTCTCAGCCCCCCACTGATTAACTAGTGTTATTCACAGTTTGCAAAGGAATTCTTTGGTAACTTTTTTTTTTTACTGACCCTAGCCAAGAACTCTTAAAACTCCAAAACAACAGAAAACTTACAACAAAACAATTTATTTATTTATGTATTTATTTATTTATTTTTTATTTTACATTTGTTGACTGGGAGAATCCGAATGGATAAATGTCCTTTTTCAGTGGAGGCCCAGGGAGAAAAGCTCCACAGTTTGCAAATATACAAAGGCAAGTAAACACATGCAGAGTTGCTTCAAAAATACAGAGAGCAAGGACAAAACATAACATTTTAGAAGTACATAGAAAAAAAATATTTTAGCTGCAAATTGTAGTAGCAGGACATGTTAGTTGTATGCCCAGTAATTTCTATTGAATTAATGAGAGTGTGTATAATTCGCCCATAAATATGTGTGAATTTACAATATTGTGTTTGAGTATGATGGTGTAAGAAAGAAATGGAGAGTACAGTGAGTAGTAGAGAGTTTTCTAGAGTATAGTAGGACTGCTAGTAGATGAGGTTTGCATATTAAGAATACTAGTACATGCAGTAAATTAGTATGTGGAGGTTGATAAAGTCCTGAGAGAGGCAGGTATAGAGGGTCAACCTGGGGAAGGCATGGGCATTGTCTATTGATAACAAATGTAATACTAGAATAAGATACAAAATAGAAGTCACCAAACCTTAAATGAAGAGCTTCAATTCAAAATAAAATATAGCTGGAGATCAGCAATATTCAGAGCAAGTAGGACAACAGGCAGGCCAAACAAACATTTTAGCTAAATATTTGTATTGATTAGTTTGGCTTTTTCCTTTGCATACATAAGACACCATATCAGATCACTCTTTCTTTCCCATGTCCATGTTTCTTTTTTATATCTTTCACAAATTTGCAGTTTTTATTCTTTATATTTTTGCACTTCCTCAGTCACTTCTTTTTCCAAATGGCCCAAAGTTTCTTGGTCTATATAATGTTTTTTATGGATCTGTTGGATTAATGAGCACAAATTTGCATTTGAAGCTGTTTTTCTTGTGCAAGTACTTTTCTTTCCTCTAATTTGGCTCTCGCATGCCAATAGAACTCCCTACCTCCATCCATCCGTACCACTACAAACCTCTTTTCCTCTGAAAACTCACTCCACTCATACCTAATTCCTCAGTGGGAATTGTTCCTGCTCCCACCCATCTTAATCTTTCATCTTAGTCTTCTTTAACTCCATACATGGTTTTAGCAAGTTCCGATATATGTGTAAATAACTACTCTTGATTTACAATGTTAATACTTTTTACCTCAGATATTGTCTCTGTTAAATGAGATATTTTATCTATAATTTGTATAACCTAAACTTTCACTGTCATTTTTTTCTTTACAGATTATATGTTTAAATGCAATTTTTACTAGTACTTTGGTACTTACTATGACAAAAAGAAAACTTCTATTGTAAAATTGTTTGTAATTTTGTCTGTAATTATTGTTTGTTTTTGGAGCTTTTCTCCCCAGGACTCCATTGAAAATGGGTTCTTCTAGGCCCAATCCTGGTTAACTAACTGCAAATAAATAAATAAATACATTTCTCTCTTAATCTTTTTTTCTGTCTTGAAATTATGAGGTTCTTGCATAACAGTAACAATATATAATTTCTTTCTTGTCCTCAGTAGTCCACTGTATCATCTTTTTGGATATTTTTGGCCTGTCAGTTTTTGTGTTTTTTGTGGACTACTGTGGGGGGGGGGGGCATCCTCCCACTGAGTCTGACCTAACCCCTGTGTAGGAATGTTTCCATGTCTTGAAGTTTCTCCCACTGTCATTTTATACAGTAATGGCACCAGTGCACATACAAGGATTGGGTACTTTTTAATCCTGAGACTTGTGAGCTCAGCTGTCTTTTTATTTGTTAACATTAACCTACTTCTGTCTGTGATATATGCTATATAAAATACAGGCTATACATCAGCGTTGTCTTGGTGAGATTTTATAAAAAAACAGGGCCTGCCTTGTGAAGGTAATACCATCAGCAATACTACTCTCCATTCCTTGCTGATTTTATCATTTCTACATTCAGACCCCTTAATCTCCTATGCTGGTTGTATGATGTTTCCCTACTACTTTTTGGTTACCTCAAACATTCCTAGAAGTAGTTGTTTCTAAATACCCTATACATCTAAATAAGTTATCCTCTCAAATATCTGTATGAGACACTGTACAGGTTCAGATATTTTAATCTTTCATAATAACTTAAATGTTCACATCCATGGATGTCTTTGGTATATTTCCTCTGTAATCTTTCCGATTTACTCCCTGTCTTCCAGAGTGCACCCTTCAGTAGTCAAAACAGTCCATGCTTTTTTGTCCAGCAGTTGTCTGAATTGTTTTGCTGTCACAGGAGCTCTGATTTAAAATAAATACCTTTTCATGTAATAGCTTAACAGACCAGGTTTATTTAAAATATAACATCCCCTGTGGCCTAGTTTTCTTTTCTTTCTTTTTTTTTTTTTTTTTTTTTTGTGAGGTGCTCCCATTGCACTCACATTATTTCCTTAGCTTCAAACCTGCTGTATTAATGAAAATTTCCCTCTGGCCAGACTCCGACAAGTGACTGCCCAGTACATGTTCTGTGCTTTAAGCTGAGCCTTACTCTAAATTATGACGGAAAACAAAAAAAAAAAAAAAAAATGAAAATATAAATCTGAATCACTGTAGGGGTTGTGGTCGCCGTTGTGAAGGTGAGCCTTTGTTCACAGACATATGCAAACTTTAATGAAACAAGGAAGGAAAGAAACAGGGAAATGGGCAAAGCATAGTTCTAATATTAGCAGGAGTAGGTGACAAGTGATGTTCATATTAGTGGCCTGTACTTAAAAAGTGGGTGCTGTGCAATTAAATGGAAAGTAGTGAGTCATAATAATGTCATGTCGATAAATAAATTAGGTGATAACAATTCCATGCAGTGTTACGTTTGGGTGTCGTAAAATGTAATGGAGTATAACTTTTGACAGCCAGCATTTTGAAAATTTCCTTTAGCGTAGGAGTATTCAGACGTCCCTCTGTGATTGGCCATCCCAGCTGTTCATCTACAGCTTATCCTTGCCTGCTTCAAGCAGCAATTGGCTTCTGTCGGACCCACTGAAAGCTCGTCGGCGCCTTTCTTTCTCTCTTTAAAGCCCCCCACACCATGAACGACTCCGACTTGCCTAACTCCAGCCGCTTATTTCTCCCTCCTTGCTACTGTCCAATCAAACGGCGGGCAGTGGGACGTGGGCGTGGCTCGAGCTGGTCCTGATGCTTGCAATCAGTTTGCAGGGATGCAGGCGAACTGGCAACATCGGCAGCGTTTCTGCTAGCTGCACCCGAAGACATGCATTAGGGAAATAGCAGGGGATTGTCACTTTTCCTCCTCTTTTCTCTTTTGTTGGATTGGGTCAGCTACTTTCAGGTGTACGGCGTTGGTGATCATTTTCAACTGGGCTTTGGAGCTCTCTAAGCTGTTTTTATTCCTCTCTATGTCTTATTTGGTGGATAAGATTTCAGCGCATCCAGCAGGCACGGATTCACATAGTGGGAGTGTACCGAGCACAGGAGGAAGGAAAATAATACAGGTATGGGAGGGGTTGATGGGTTTGTATTTGTACATTTATAGGATGCTCTAGTACTCCGTAGTACTCCAATGCAGTGCTTTGGCAGCAGGAGACGCATGCTTTTCTTTTTTTAATGAATGTTTTGTGATGCTATGCTATCTCTTTTTGTCTGAAATAAAGGCAGATGATTTTTTTGTAGCTTATCAGTTTTAGAATTGCATTTTTTGCCTTTCAAAAGTCTTTCAATTTGATGGGTTTTGCTCTGACAAGTCTAATAATCGCTGTATGATTTGATTGTTAATCACGGATGGCGAGGGGAAATGTGTTGGGCGAGATTCACTGGGAATAATGTTTTTCACATGGGTTGCCACATTGTCAGTATAACATTTACGAAGAAGAATATGAGTTGGCCCGATTGTTTCAAGAAATATAAAATTACTATAACAAACATTTTATTTCCAGCTACTGAAAATATTTCGTAAATGGCACTACCATACTTGTTACCTTAGGAAACACTTCAATTGTAAGACAGCTACACTGAATGATTTCTATAGATGAAAATTACAAAACCAAATGGAGCTCACAGTGTTTTCAGTAGTGTATGCTATTTGATGGAGGTTTGCAGATTATATCCTTGTGCTATGATGGAGATATGTGCGCGCGCGCGTGCGTGTGTGTGCGTGTGTGCGTGTGTGCGTGTGTGTGTGTGTGTGTGTGTGGAGGGGGGTTATGATACAATAAATTAAAATATGGTTATTAATTTGCTTGCAGATAAGTCTGTGATCTGTACAAGTGGGCATAATAACATGCTATGCATTGTTTATGAACACACACATGCATTTATATCTATAAAACAATGTGTTGGATCAAATGGAAAATGAGTTGATTTGGGTTGTTTGGAGAAATTCACATCTCTGTTTTTTTAACATTTTTATTGCCAATGATCTTAATCTTTTATAATATTTTAATGTATATATGCTTCATTTCAGGATTTTAGTTTGTGTGACTATTATGTGAAGAAGACTAAGAAAGGCATGCATTAAAAGCATATATTCTAACCCAATTTAGCTACAGAATTTTGTACAAACATAATTCAGATGAAGTGTCATTGTGAACTATGTTGTCTGCTAGTAAGAACACATGAATAAGAAGTCTAGGTCTGTCTGTGTTCTACTGTCTCTCTCCCTCTCTCTCTCTCTCTTTCTTTCCCTCTCACTCTGTCTGTTTCCTTTAGTCACTCTCTCTCTCTCCATCTCTGTCATTGACACACACACACACACACACACACACACACACACACACACACACACACACACACACACACACCAGACAATGCAGTGACATAAATACATTTACCATGTAAAACTCTGTACACGTTAGCATATTTACTTTTAGAAATTACCTGACATTTTTACCATTCAAAATAAAGTAAAATATACACATATGCTTATTCCTGTTTTAACCAAAAGCTGTTTTTCACATACATTATTATTATTAATATATCCCTGTCATAACATGCTGGTTGTTGAGCAGTGCTGAAAAGAATCAATAAACGAAACAACGGCTTTTAAAGCAGGGAAAAGAAATCATTTTGAGACGAGATATATTCCAGAAAGAAATTCATTCCTTTGGAATGCTCAGAACATGTAAATGTTTTATTTAACTATAGAACTTGTAGTTTTCTTTTTATGTCAGAACACAAGTGGTATCTTTTTAAAATGGATTGCTTTGGTTTGTGTTGGAGAACACAAACATATTAACCAAAGGCGAGTCAGACTGTATAGATTTATTCATGGTTTACAGTGTTATGGATTATGTTTGGTTTGCAACAGCATATTCATTAGTTACGTAAAACCCTAGGCATTTGGGCTTTGGATCAGAGTTATATCAATGACTGTTTACATTTCCAGAAGAGGATTTCTTTTTCAAAGCTAATATTGATATCAGGTTGTTTTCCAGTGTTTTATATGTGCATTTATATGGAGGATGCTGTTGTTTAGGAAACAATTACTTTCATTTTTGTCAGTAGAACAGATTAATATCAGGGCTAGTGGGTATTTAACAGTTCCATGCTGTTTCCAGGCAGTTCATCACAACCTCTAAATTATTCTGATTTTTATCAACTATAATGAGTCTTTTTAGTACTCAAGTTAATTTTTTTTGTGTTGGCTGATCTGAGAAGTCATTTTATGCACTATCTTTAAACATACTCTGCAAGATTCTGATATACAAGGAAGGCCACTAGCCATACATTACATATGTTGGTATTCAGTGTACAGTTCAATTTCCAGTTATTATAATGAAGCATGCCATCTTTCATACTACATACTTTTTTGAAATATAGCGCACAGTTCTCATGTACTTGTACTGATGTACTCGTGCTATTTTTCTAAGGCAGTATTTTTTTACAGTCTACATATTTGTTAAACGACGTGTGGAAGATAATTAAACTGATGCTATACGTATCCATGCTTTAAACTGGATACTAGTATTAAGACATGACATAATATGTCTTATGCTAATTCATATGTAATTACAGGAAGATAGAAAATATAAAATAATATTTTATTTATTTTATGTGCTTATTTGAATCATTTGCTTAGTAGTTATTGGTCATTTTAGAATGGTGACATATGCAATATGCAAATGAAACCTTATTCTTCTTCTCGTCCACACTTAATTTTAATTTTATTAGTAAGGGCCTAGCTCTACAAACTACTTAATGCATTCACTATCAATATGACAAATGCTTTGGCTAATGACTTGTGAGAATATGATTAAATTATGTAAGAAACTAAAATAAATTTGAATAAGTAAAAAGTATTATTCGGTTATCTTCCAACTATAAAGGTAAGATTTGTGAATATACTTTACTTCCACATCAAGCTACATGTTTTTTGACTCCTCAGAAAACTAAACACTTTCTGCTTTGATTGTTGAGAGCAGTGGAGAGATATTTGACCAAGTGACATTTTAACAGGTATCAAAGGAATGTATGCCTAAGCATGTGTAATCATGTGTTGGGCATCTCAAATTAAGTTACTTGTTTACTGCCTTCTGTGTTCACAGTGGGGGCATATTTACATTTAAATAGATTCTTTTGCCATAAACTCTAACAGGCCTACTGCCTAACAGCTTTAAGCATATACTTGTACAAACATTGAATGACAACTTTTTTTTTACAGATATTTAAGAAAATTATATTCTTGATTTAAAGTATCTGGAGTAATAACTGGGCAAGAAAAATACAATCTAATTTTTAATTGTTATTCTTTATTGGCATAGAATGCCTACATATTTGAAGATTAAGGGATGATTCTGCAGATAAATGACATTATTTAGATAAGGTTTAGATGCTTATACAGCTGCAGTCTCTCTACTTCATTTCTTTGAGACTCATTTCTGAGGGAAGGATACAAAGTAGGAGGCAGAGGTTTACACTGCTTAAAATTTTTTGATTTTCACAAGCCTTTTAAGGGTTGTAGAGCAGAAATATAGACAACTCATTATAGTAAAAATAATAAGAAAAATTAGTATTAGCAGTAATAATAATTTAATAATTTGTCAATGTGATTTGGATGTTTACAGTGTCAGAACTGTGTTTCATTTCTTTTTCATCAAAATCAGACTACATTTAAGTGACTAAATTGTGAAGAAAGTACACATACACACACACCCGCACACACACATACACACACACACACACACACACACACACACACACACACACACACACACACACACACACACACACACACACACATATTCGCTGATAACAAAACGATACTGTGAATATTGTAGTTAGTAGTTCTTTGAGACAAAGTATAACTAAAGTCTTTTGGCCAGGACATGTGGATGTTTTGTGCATGCTACTTTGTTCATGTTGATACTGCTAGCAGTGGGTTGTGTGTATAAGTTTTGTGTGTGTGTGTGTGTGTGTGTGTGTGTGTGTGTATGTGTGTGTGTGTGTGTGTGTGTGTGTGTGTGTGTGTTTGTTTGTCTGGTTATGGATTTCTAACTGATTTGTTTCACATTAAAACTGCTTATCTTTCATGGCATTGAATGTAGTGCTGCAGTTAACACCATCCTTAATATGAAGGACAGCCGTTGATTGCATTACCTCTTCGTAGTAGGAAGGAAGAGGCAGCTTTATCATAGTTGTCAGGTTATAGATGGCAGATGCCTCATTCTTACTTGAGTAGTAGGGTTTGCATGAGCTTTAGATTATGTTCTGGCCTGTTTTGCTTTCAAATGCTCAAGGCTTTCATCACGCATTAATGCACAGATGTACAGATATGCACGCACATTTAATCTCCTCCCCTCAAAAAAGATGGTGCAGTACAAGGTAGCCATCATTTGGCAAAATGTAGCACTGATATACATTTTTAATAATATAGTGGCAGTATGATTTTCCATAGAACCCACAGTCAAATATTCCAGTATTAATTAGTGTTGATTTTCAGCTGCCTTGGCATTCTGAATAGAGCAGCTGATAATATTTTGCTAGCATTTTGTTTATTTAGTAAATAACATCGCATTAATTATTTATTCTAGTGTGAGTTCCTTTATATGTTATGATAAAGAATTATTTATTATTTATTTGGAAATACTTTACAGTATTTATTTATCATGAACTTGAATAGTGACTAAGGAAAAACAGCACATACACATGTTGCTTTAACAATATTGTTGTGACTTTGTATGCAGTGTATATGAGGAATAATGCATATCTAATGTGTTTTATACTGAGTACTCTTGTTTTTGGAAACAGGCCTTGTGCCTTTGTAAAATGCATAGAATCAGGCTCAAAGAGGTGAATCACATTTCTGCAACAGTACCTTTAAGACATGTTGAGCTTAATATTTATTTGCATTTACTATGCCTGTATGCTGAATCTGCATTTTCTTTCTGTAATGGTTTTGCTGCTAAGCATCATGCAGTTTAGTGAGGAAATATAATTGTTACTGATCATGTTTTTTTAACAAAATATAACAATGTTTTCCTACAGGTATTTTAATATAATTTGCTCTGTTGTAACATTATGTCTGGAATATGTGCAACTGTTGTACTTGACAAACATAAGCACACACTAAGATACCAATGCTTGACTTTATTCTATAGCTATATCAATCTCTTTCTTTCTCTCTTTATACATGTATAGATAGGCATGTGGCTATAATAACATAAGATTTATTAGCACTGTTTGGAGGGACTGTATCTCATAGAGGATGCTGCTACTGTGGAATTGACTTCCATCCACATTAAACAAAGCTCATCGCTGTCCATATTCAAATGTACCTTGGATCTATGGATGAGAAACAGAAAATTTACCCCAGGGTTGCCCCCTGTGCTACTAATGGACAGGCGCAGCTCCTAAATGTTTTAGCCCATGAATAACCCCCCTCTAGTTATCTGTGGTATGATCCGAGTTATTATCACTTGGGGTAATATATAATTATCAACCACAGGATAGGTAAGGCCAATTTCTAACCAAGTGGGATAAGTTAATTTCAGCATTAAAATGGCCCACAAAGGCAGCTAGCCTGGTACTTACCTATGACCCTATAATAAAATATCCTAGGGTATGTGGGTGTATTAAACAATTTCCTAATGCCCTTTCTGCAGGTTATATGAATTACATTCACAATTTCGGAAAGTAAAATAGTCTCTATCCATTTAAAACTTTTTTATTGCTAATTAACTAAAACAAATTCAAAAGATGAAATTGTTATATGCTAGCCAGTCTATATTGTATAAGTTCATTTTGTGGAAGTCTTGTAATGAATAGTATGATATACAGATCTTCAAACTATTTACAGAATATATGGCATGAAAGTTGCATTTCACTATCTTACCTAACAGCCCTTTCCTGTGAATACATGTTTTGCTTTCACTTAAGCTGACACCTAAGTGTAACAAAAAACCAAAACGACGACAAAAAAAAAAAACATATTCATGAAGTACTACCCCGGTAATCCTTTTGTCCTAGATCCCGCAAATATACAAGTGTATTAATATGAACTGTTTGGGAAATTGAATGTTAATATTTAAAATTCAGTGTCTCCGTTACCTTAGTTGGAAGTAGTTTTTTGTCTCTTGCAAAGATTGATTAAATATTTTTCATACTGTTTGTATCCCTAGAGGCATTTTCCAAAAATTCTAAATAGCATTAGTTACATTTTAAATCATGGTTTTAGGAACAACAGGTTATTTGTGGTATATATATATATATATATATATATATATATATATATATCTAACAAGGACAATAGTCTATGATAAGATGTCATCCTTCTGAGAGGAAGTACTGCACAGAATTGAAATATGTCATTCTGCATTGAATATTGAACAATTTCACAAAAACTGTAAAATACTTACTTTTGATATTACTGCTTTTTTCATATAACCATGATGAATCTGGAATAATTTCACCAACAAAGCCAGTATAACTAATTTGTTTTCTTTTGTTTGTTTACAAGTTAGGTGGGTAGGTCTCAAGGTTATTTTTAGCTATGACCTAGGCACAATGCCAAAGTATAGTAGTATAGTATTAAGGTAAAATAAGAAAATAATTTTGTATTTATAACCTGGACATTATTGGATAAAGAATACATTTGGACAATAGAATATGTAAAAGTGAAGGTTACATTATTTATTGAGAAAAATAAAGTAATCATTTCATCAGTATCTTTTTTGGCAACAATCAGTATTCGCTTTGGTCATTAAAGATGTATCTTATTAAAGATATTTAGAATTAGTGGAAAAGATGTGTTGACAAAAGTATACCTGTATTTCAGAATTGGTTAGAACTGTCTAGGAGTTGAAAAAAGGTAATTAGTTATGTATCTGCTGCACTTGATAGCCATTTTTGTTCTTGCTAAGATATCTTCTGTGTGGAACATATACAACCTCTATGGATCTCTCCATGGTATCAGTATTTGGCCAGTCACATCTCCACTGAGAAGACACGTCTCCTCAAGTTATTGGTAAAACAACCTTGTTTTCCATCTAGAACAGCATTTTAGCTTCACAAAATACTTCCAGTCACTCCCCTTTAATCTTATATTTTCTTAGGAAGCTGTCACAAATTATCATATCTGTTAACCATCTAGGTAACATCCATCACTGTAAAATATCTGTTTAGCACTGTCTTAGAACCTTGTCATTATCTAACAGTAAGATTCACTGTTTGGCTGTAACAAACTATAGATTTACCAGACAAAATTGCCACTTTATTATCCAAACCCAACTTGAGTATACCATTTTATTATCCTCATGAAAGCATGGTGGTAGCCATCTCCCAGAAAGTCAGCCTAGTAGGCTGTTCATTCATTTACAAATCTGTTTTCTTAACTGTTGTCCCACAATTTCTTTTATACTACATATCAAATTCTCATCATTCATCTGGCATGCACCATTTCACCCTAACTCATCCTTCCTTCCTACTTTCCTGAATGCTTCACCAAAGCTACTTCCTTCTTTGGGTCATCAGTTCAGGAACTACTCCTCTTATGTTGTCTCTTAAAAGTTTGCAAAAGTTTAATTAATTTAAAGACAAACTGGTTAGTCACCAGCTACAAAATTGTTGAGCAAGTAAATGATTCATCCTTCTCAACATTTATAAAGTAATCCTAATATTTCCATACTATCAAACATTTGAAAGGTTACATTAACAGTGTACTAGCATTCTACCATGTTGCCTTGTTGTAACTTGTATATAACAGCTGCTTATTATAGCACTGCCTTAACTTTCCTCTTTTCTTGCCAATATGTGCTGATATGTGCTTTAAATAAAAAATATAGGATCATAGGACCATAGGAAGTTACATGAGGCCCTTATAAGCCTAGTCAAGAGTTTAGCCCATGTTTAGACAAGTCAAGCCAGCAGTATTACAGTACAATGCATCAGATCAGTGTAATTCATTGGAGCAGGTATATTGAAAAAAGATAGAAAATGAGAATGCAGTCTTGAATAGCACGTGAAACAAGAATTACAGCATTTGCAAGGTTGCTTGACCTCTGAAGGCCCATACTCCAAATCTTTAAATATACTGACTCAGAGATTATATAGCACTTGGGGTAAGGATAAACTCCCCAATCCCCACTGTTCAACAATCTCACTGTTTCTTAGAGAAATCTTTCATTGAAAGAAATTAAAGGATGGGAGGCTGATATAATGGTTAAGGTGTTTACCTTACAAACACAAGATGCAGGGTTTGATTCTTACATGGGTAAATGGCTAGGCTTAAAATGACCCACAAGAGCACTTAGCCTAGTACTAATCTATGAAAGCAGTTTCATCCAAATGAATGCATTCTATGTATTATTCTCTTTTTTATTACTTTGTAGTCTATCATTTAACATTACTTGAAAAAGAGAACTTTTGTCACGTTGCATTCCACCTTCCTTAAATAAATTAATTAATTAAATAAATGCACAGATAGAGAAACACACAGACACACACAGTCACCCAAATATTCTGAGGCTGCACAGTCAAATCATATAGTTAACTTTGTGTTACCGTTGCTATTTGTCATCTGTCTCTCCAATCTTACTGAAATGCTAATCTTATGGCCGTATGTACTTATGTTAGAACTACTGGAAATTGTAATGTATACCACTAGCATGCCTTCCACAATAGTATGTGGTAAATGCATGACAGTTTGGTTTTACTATATAGTATTTGGTACTATGAGACACATATCAAAATATCTGGTAAAGTTTATGAGAGAAGATTTTTTATGAGCAAGATAATGTGTTAATAAGCAATTTTGTTTAGAATATGTCCTCACAGACATTGTCCAAAAACTGGCATCAGGAATAAAAAAAAAAAAGCCAGCTGTAGAGCATTCCTTCAGCTCTTTTTTTTTTCTTACAGTTGACAACCATTGGGAAATAAGTCCATCAATTAAAAATGCATTATGTAACAATAGTAATCATAAAACAAAATGCAATATATTGATGAGCAGTAAATATTAAATAGTACATGTACCTTATGTTTCATTTAAATAAAATTACTATTTCAAATTAAATTGGCCTGGGGCACAACAACATAAAAAAAATTGTTAGTTTTAGTAAGGTCCAGAACACGAGGCATAAAGGCCATAGACCTTGTACATGAAGTAAATATGCCTTTGAATACCTGCCAGCATTTTAATTAGTTATTGTAGTAGGGATTATCAAGTGAGTTGATTTTCTCTCAGCACTTCAGTGAGAATGTACATAGAATGAGTTATTCACTCAAACATAACCTTGTATATGACATTTGTACATCTCTATACAAAAAAAAAAAAGTGAACAGGGCAAATGCGTCAACATATCACCACATCCATGATGTAGCAACATGTAAACTATAGCCATCACCAGACACAGGAATCACAAGGCACAGAGTGAAAATGATAAAGTACATGAACATACCTGCAGGAAAAAAAAGTTAAATGAACTGTTATAGCTTCTAGGTGCTTTAAAGGTAAAGTCCTGCTCAATGTCTAGGAGTACAGTAATAAAGAAGCACTTTTTTCAATTAGGTCTCAAACTTAGCCCGTCCATACTAACACTTCTCTGTTCTACCACTAAACTGCTGAACCACCTGAAAAATTGCCTGGAGCATCATCTGTCCCGTATACATATGTGTTTCAGACAGACAGACAGACAGTCAAATGAAAACAGAGGAAGTACATTTGGACATCGCTTTAACCAAAGTGCAGGAGTATGTAACCTCCTACTATCACAAACATTGGCAGTGGCAAATCCCTGATAGAAATCGTCAATAGACCACTGGTTATCTCAGAAGTGCTCAAGGAAAGGTGGACACTCTTGTACAACAAAAGGAGCAGGAAAATCTGGGGCTGATTAACCAAACAGCTTTGGAAGAGAAATCAGAAGGAGAGGCTGGTTGTTTTCATGAAAGACAGAAATGACCAGGACAACAATTAGTGTGAGCTCATGGCTAGAAGTAGTTAAGTAGTAGTAAAGGTAAGCAATAGTTAAGTATTAGTGGTATCAGATCAATCCAGCTATACAACCATAATACAAGAGAGGTTGATAGTAGAATACCAGTAGACATGGTCTACTCAGGCTTCTGCAAAGCTTTTGGTTCAGTCTCACACAGGTGTTTGATATTAAGATAATGTAACTAGACTATAGCATGGTTACAGAGTAGGACAAATAAGGGTGGGGGAAAGAGATTAATTGTCAACAAATACAGTAGTGAACTGTGGAGTATCACAGGATTTAGTCATATGTCCATTACTTTTAATATATTCACTTCAGACATATTAGAGGGAAGACAGAACATTATTAAAATCTTTGTGGATGGCACAAAGACAAGGTGCCACAGTAAAAAAAAAATGAGAGAAAGAGTCTCAGGGAGAAGCTGGAAAGGTTGTTTTAGTGGACATAAAAATAGCAACTGTAGTTGATTGAACAGAAATGCAGAGTTTATTGTGTATGGATATAAAGGTTAGACCACATCTCCTGTGTCTGTGTTTATTTATAAATCCTCCTGACATAATACAGGCTACTTCCCTTGAACTATAACAACCTTGCTGAGAGATATCATCTAGGGGCTTGGAAGGAAATAAAGATAAGAGGTATACAAAAGGACCTTCGGGTGTACATCTAACGAATATTGAGACACCGTGATCAGAGAGAATAGTTTATGGCTAGAACATCCAGAATCCTGGAATGTTTTCTCAGGGGGATTTAGTACAGAGGTAAATCATTAATGTTCCTACTGTACCTGGTCATGACCAGGTTATATCTTGAGCACTGTATGCAGTTCTGGCAGCCATACAAGGAGAGCGATGTCAGGGTGCTGGTAGCAATCCAGAAGATGGGCAAAATATGTCGGGGAAGAACGGAAAGGGTAAAATCAGAAGTCAAAGAAGCTGGGTTTCTCCTTAGAGAGAGGAAAAGGCACAGGAGCACAACATGGATGCATAGCTCAAGTTTGTGGGGTATGAAAGGATTATCCTGCCAAGAAATAAAAAAGAAGAAACATAGACAGGAGTAAGGTGTAATATGCAGCAAACTGTGTGGACTAGATTTTTAATGGAGTTATGAAAACTGCTTCATGGAGACAATTGTGGACACTTGTAAAGTGCTAACAGAATAGGTGGTGTAGAAGAAATCTATGAAAAATTGAAGCAAGAGAATAGGACAGATGAAGAGAAGTGGAGATAAAAAGAGGGAAGGAAAAGATTGGATAGTGTAAAATTCTAAAAAAAATGGCTGGCTAGATAAGCTCTATTCTTCTAAAATCAGCAAACTATACTGTTGCATAATACAAATAATACAACATATTATTCACTTTTGTCATAAGAATATGTATTACACAGTAAACAGATACATCTATTCACAACCTCTTTTCCCATTGTGTACATATTTTATTTTTATTTCTTTTCATCAACCCAAATTTTTCTTACTTATTTGTTCTTGTTTTATATAGTTTCTAGGATATTACATGATGTTTGAATTAGGAGTCAAATGCTTTTATATTTTTCCCCTTGACAGCACCTTTCACACATTATATTTGACATGAACAGATCTTTAATGGTCATTTTTATATTCATTTCATCACTCTTTTCTGAAAATTCTTAGCAAGATTTTAGAAAAAAACTACTACATGGATTGGTGTTAGTGGTTTTTTCCATAGAGTTCTGGAAAATAGCCACAAGTATCTTGACCTATTACTCATTAAGAGATCACTGAAGGGATGAATACTTATGTAGCAATGAAACATGTTATTCTTTATACTTCACAAGTGTGAGTATTGTTACCACTAAAATCTTAACTGTTTATCTGTTTTACCCTAGCAACCTAGCAGCCTATTAAAGAATATGGCTGAATATTGACTGTTTTGCTACTTCATAGTGAATGAATTGGGTTACTTGTTGACATCTAACATATTTCTAAAAACTGTCACAACAGTCATTCTGATCTTTTTATGCTGATTATATATTGGGAAAAAAACAAAATAATACATGGTCACTGGGCCTTACTTGTTGATTTATGAATGGCATTTGATTTAACTAATAACATGCTGCTTACATTTAGGCTTGCAGAGTTTGAGCTTTACAAATAATGCATAGTTTGTTTTAATGATTAAGTGGTTGCAACATCAGTTGGTAAAGTGCAGTGACACTTTCCCAGACAAAAGAATTAGCAAAGTCAGACTAAAATATATCTAACCTGAATATACTTATATCCAGCTTGGTTTGAAACAACTTTTTCCAAGAATTCCACTATCTAGATATCTCTGCAGTATGTTTCTGTGATAACTCTACTCAGATAACTTAATCATGGAAAATTGGGTATTTAAAGTGGATATATCCTTAAACTTGTGCTATATAGGAATGAAGCACTCCTAGATAAAATGTCACATCTATGCCATATCAAATCTAACAGTACCACCTTCAATATCTAGATGTCCTGATTTGACTAAAAGCTCATTCACTGAGTGCATTAGTAAAATGAAAACAACAGGATCACTGTAAACAAAGACTAAACATTTTGTAAAGGGGTTGGTTATAAAGGTTAAATTGCTGCTAGAAAATTCTGCCAAACTGAAATCTAAATCAATGCATAGAAGATTAATAACAGACTATATGGGAGCAGAGCCATCACTGTGTAAAACATATTGGAGTGATGTGTTCAGTAGAAAAGCTGCTGAAAAAATGTAGCAAGTTTTGAAAGAGGACTTGTTTGACTGCAAAAGTTAATTTACTTTCATGTTGTGGAAAATAATGGAGAAGGTTATTTTGGATAAATTATTGCCAGAAAAGGAAAGGTTGGGACTTGAAACCATATATTAGACACTTCTCCTTCCCTCCTTTCTATATGCTGCCCCAATTCTAACTAATATCCAGTCCACAACCTTGCTCAAACATCAACAAACATACCACAAAATAGCCCGATTCATTATGTGCTCTCCTTATAACTCTCACCCTGCCTATCTCTAAATGCCCTGCAATGGCTTGAACTTTCCCAACAATTCCTGCTATCGCAATTTCAGGTATTGTGCACCATTCTTTATAAACCATCTTCATGCCCTGCTCTATCCTCCCTCATATCCCCCTACTTCCCATCTCAGACCCTACATAGCTCTAACCAGCAACTTTTAGATATTTACCATTCAAAAAAAATGTAGGTAAACTTCTGTATAAATGCTCTGTGGCCAAATCTTGGAACAAACTCCCTATACATATTCAATCTATTACTTACCCACAGCACTTTAAAAAAGAACTTAAAGTTCATCTTCTCAACATCAAGAGATGCCCCGGCCATGACCCAACCTAAACTCTGTCTCTCAGTTGTTTCATACTCCCACCACTAGAAATTCCTTCAATACCCTCACCCTGTTATTATCCTTCTATCTACTATGAGGTTCCTAGTTAACGCATCTTCCTCACACTGTACACTGGTTATGTTGTTGTTGTTGTCTTTCGGCTTTTCCCGGTTAGGGATCGCCACAGTGAACTCCGGTCTGCTAATGATTGGCAGTAGATTTTCACGATGCCGAGTTGCCAGCTCGATGCCCAACCTTCAACGAAGGCACGCCCATTCACGCATGTCTTTCAGAACGCCACTCGATCCGCGGGGAGGACATGCAGACTCCACACAGAAGACACTCCCCGCACACTGGTTATAATGTGTTGAATAGTATTTGTTTAATCTCTTTTGACAAATTCTATCTAGTTTATGTAAGATGTAATTGTTTGCTTTTCATTTTTTTGTGCTCTAACTTTTGCACATTCCTGAAGTTTGTACTAACATACATACTGTAATGTTTTTTGAATGTAAATTGTATTTTTTAATATGAGACTCTATTTTGTAATCTTGGAGATCTTCCCCTCTGGTCTCCACAGATGATGTAAATTGTTCTGGAGTGTGAATCTGAATTTTTAATTATTAACTTCTTTGTAATCTGGAGCTTTTCTCCTTAGGTTTCCACTGAAAATGGGGTACTGGCCCAGTTGGACCAACCCGGTTAACAAATGCCAATAAATAAATAAATAAAATAAATGTTGAAAATAAATTGATAACCATCTTTAATGCGATGTTCTATAACAATGTAATAACAGCTATAAATGAAATATTATGCCATGTTGTAATTTATATAGATTTAACTTCAGCATCTGGTAGTATTATACACAAAATACTGGTCACTAAATTAGACCAACTAGGTACTGATGTCATCTTGATAAGATGGATAACTATAGCTTACAAATAGAACATAGCAAGTATCATACAGCAATTGAACAAGTGAGGTCAAGGTTACAGTCAGGTGTCCCATGGGGCTGTGTCCTAGGCCAGTGCTTTAGATTGCAACTTTTAGATCCACGTTTTTCATCTGAGGTGTTCTAAAGATGACTTTAAAATGGGTAAACTGATTACATTTGTTAGAGACAGGCCATGTCTGTAAAATAACTTTACTAAATTGACTATTTGGGCACAGGAGAGTAATATGCTGATAAATATATCAAAAACTAAACATATGAGTTTTGGGAGACATAGATTAAAAGGTGAATATTTAATACAGCACACAGTGATTGAAACTTTCGATTCATTTAAGGACCTTGGTGTATGAGCTTTTTAATAATATCAACCATTGTGTTACTTGTAGTTATAGAACTGTAGATTGTATAAAAATATAAAGTCTAGGAAATGAAAAATGATGGAATCATTGTACGTTACATTAAACCAAAGGCAGAGTATAGAATAACAATATTGTAACCTTATTAGAAAGCAAGCATGATCTAATCCATGGATGTGAACATTTAAGTTATTATGAAAGACTAAAATATATGAACTTGTACAATGTCTCATATAGATATTTAAGAGGAGACCTTATTCGGATGTATAGGGCAGTTAGAGATAACTAACTGTGGGAATATTTGAGGTTGTGCTAAAATAACCCAAACAGAGGAGCTGAAGCTGACCCAAACAAACAATATCCAAAAACGCAAGTCAGCCCGTGTGGATGGCTGTAAAACACCTTAATCTCAGAAAGTAAAAATCATTAAAAACAATAAAACAAAAGAGATGAGTGCTTTTGCATCACCACAGGATGCTTCATCACATCTAAAAAGTAGCACACAGTGCAGGTATTTAAATAGCTCCAATTTAGCACCTCAGATCACGTGACCTCAGGGCTGGTTTTAAAGGGACATATTCATTCAGTCCTTTGACAGTAGTTGCCTGTAAGAAAATAATCCACTTGCTTTCCAGATTTTCAGTACTGGTTCTCACATCCCCTCCCCTAATACTTGGTGTAAAAAACTCAAGTACAAAAAAAGTTAAAAGTATGCATAGAACCTTCTCTTTTTACATGTTTTCCAAGTGCATTCCTATAATCACATTTATTCATACTATAAATATGCACCCTAATCAGTTTGCTATCACATGTTCGACACTACTGTAGCTGAAAGTGCATATATATGAAGAAAATGTTCAGAAATTACAACACCGACCACAGTAAATGCCGAACTGAGCATTTCACTGAAGTCGAATGTCGAACATTTCAACTTCACTGAAATTCTCTTAGCCACTAAACATATTTTAACATGTTTTACTACTTATATATACAAACTCCGAGATCTCACTACACTGAGGAAAGGGTAAATTTCCCAATCCGCACTATAGTGCGATCTGCACTACACTGTCAAGTCTTGCTATAGCAGCTGTTTGTTATTGTAAGGTTCGACAATATAGTCTCGCTCTAATGGTTCTGCTAACTGATTTACCACATACGTTGATCGCACACAGTGCGATCAACTATGTGATAGTAAACGTCCCTAATCCTATCCCTGAAGTATCGATATGTCTTCACAACATAATAACATTTACACACAATGCAGTGAGCATAATAAACAACATTCTGTGTGTTACAATCAGCATAAAATTCACAATTATATCTACGACCCATAACAGGATCCAAAAAATAAT
The DNA here is from genome assembly GCF_019279795.1 of Protopterus annectens. Lineage (NCBI taxonomy): Eukaryota > Metazoa > Chordata > Ceratodontiformes > Protopteridae > Protopterus > Protopterus annectens. Next base: position 562,314,313 of record NC_056738.1, on the reverse strand, counting down.
CACATTCATTGATGTAGTCACAAATATTAGAACCACCACACCTGAAAGTCCCTTAATGAGTCAGTCCAGACTCAGTGCCTCTTAAAAGGGGTTTATAGCAGACCATTCTCTTGATTGTTTTATAAATCTTATATGTGAATTTTGGTTCACACCCTATCGTCTCTTTGAATTTAGGGTCCGTCGTAAGTATGTTCCAGTATTATTTTAATAATGCCACAAATATTGTGCACATTATTAGAGTAATTCAAGGATAGCCTCACTGTATCATTCCCAATAATCCTAGATGTTTGTATATTTCTGGAGGCATTACAAAAATAAGGTAGTGCTCTCATCTGGCAATGTGCCAGTACCTCATTCTGTATTTGCTGGACCATATGTTCACTATAACCTCTCTGACAAAATTCATTTGCTAATGTATCAAAGGAAGAATATAACCCCCCCACCTTCAACCCTTCCCTCCTTTCCCAGATTTAGATAGAGTATTCCCTCTATCACTATAAAACTGAAGATTGCTCACTGCTTGTTAATCCTTCCAGGATTTAGTTAGTCATTTAATCCATTATTATTCTTATCTAGTTACTGTGTTAGAAAATTTGTAGCGCTGTGTTTTACTTCTTATTTCTCAATGTTAATTAGAGCTTACTACTCAATTGTACCTAATTTGTTCCTGTATTTCTCCATGTCGTGATCACCTCTACTGTATTTATACCTTGATTGTTATTGTTTACCATCTACCATGTTATTCTTTGGAGCTTTTCTCACTGGGTCTCCACTGAAAAAGGACCTGTGTCCAGTCGGAATTTCCTGGTAAACAAATGTAATAAGTAAATAAATAAATAAATAAAAGAATACATATCACTATCTTGGTTGTATAACCTCGCATGTCTAAAAAATTTACCATTCATTACATTCCTTTTCAGCTGCTTAGGGTGCATACTGTGCATGCAACAGATTGTTCTTCTTACATGCCTTCTTATAGATAGTGGTATTTATCTCATCACCCAGCCTTTTTATGTATACATTCAGAAATTCTATGCATACATCAGAGTATTTATAAGTAAATCTCAGAAAGTCAGTGGTACCATGTAGGTACTGTACAAACAACTGTAAAGTTTCCATTGTGCCTGCCCAGACCAAAAACATGTCATCCACAAACCAAGCATAGTGTGTCAGGAGTTGACTGTGGATATTTCTCTCCCTAAAGACAAATTCAGACTCCCATTGGGCGGTCATTATGTTAGCACAGGTATTTGCACACATGGTGCCCGTTGCTACACCCTCCTTTTCAATATAATATTTGTCATTGAACAAAAACACATTGTTGGTTAGAATGATATCTAACAAGTAATATATCAAATGTATACATTCAGAAGTATAAGAAGAGTTCTTACTTAAATAACATCCAGTCAACTCAATGCCTTCTTCATTCGGAATAACAGTAAACAATGAGGTAACATCCATTGTAACAAATAAGTATTCATCGAGGTGGTTCTGCTAAGCCCATTCTGATAGTCTCATCAAAAAGTGACCAGTATCTCTTAGCACAGTTTCAGCATTATCAATTATCGGATGTAGCTGTCTGTCAACATAGATAGATAGGGGCTCAGTGACCCATCCCTTCCCTGATACTATAGGTCTCATTGGGGGGGGGGAGTTGATATATGTCTTATGAACCTTGGGCAGTCCATAAACAACAGGTATAGTAGGACAGTTAACAATAAAATACTCAAATAGCTATTTATCAATCAGACCCTCCATTAACAATTATAAAAAAATGGGGGTTATAAAAAATAGAGAATCATCAGTCAGCCTATGTAGAAGACTATATAGGAATGAGAAATGTAATTGGTTCTCTGAGAGAGTAGCAGATGCATGGAGTAGACTAGCAAATTACATTGAAGCAAGCAGTAGTTTAGGTATTTTTAGAAAACAACCTTAACATTTATTATGACAATAACTGCATTGGTATATTGGGAGACTAGAAGAGCATTATTCCCCGTGCCTGAAATATTTGTTATGTATGCATATATGTATGTAATCCTCTCTAACATTCCTATTAGAAGTGAAAATTGTATTTAGCTATTATTTTTCCACAACCATTTTTTGGATTGTAGTTCTACAATGCAGTACACAGTGAGGCTTCACCTTCCTAGATTAATACTATTAGAAAATGGATATATTTGCTACTAATACTCATTTAGTGCTACTCTTTCCTGTCTAAAAATTACCATAGTTACAAACATGCCTTCCAGTTTTCCATATTAGATTTAAATACAAATTTCTGTGTATTGACTAACAGACATGTAAATAGTTCTTTTAATAAAGTAGGAGCATCTATAAGGCCTAAAAGTACATGTTTGAATTCCTGCGTATACTACATGCAATCAAAAATTTCCTACAGAACTGATGTCTGATAAACTTATATCAGACTGCTTTTAATTATATCTTAATTAGTATATGGACACAGTTCTTGGTATAACTTTGTATTCTCTGTTGATTGACTTTTATCAGCTGTACACTTATCATGCTAATAGCGCATTGGAAGAGGTTTCCCAGTGTCATCTATGTAAATGGCTCACTGGTCAAAAGGAATTCCCTAGTTAATAAAATTAAAGCTAAATAAATAAACACTTAATGCTTACTGCTTTCAGTCATATGTTCTTTTACAGCAAAATCAAGCACAAAGGGATCTCACACACTTGCAAATGAGCATCAGGATTTCTTGCAGTTTCAAAACTACAGCTCTACCAGTGCAAGCGGAGTACAGATGAAGAATTACAAACACCAGGTTATTAATTCATAGTGTTTTTCCACCTCCTCAACATCTGTATTTAAATATTTTTCAGCTTTTTCATATAACCTGTAAGAAAAAAAAAGAAATGTAATTATATACATATATATGTATATCTATCTATATATATATATATATATATATATATATATATATATATATATATCTGTGTATATATATATATATATATATATATATATATATATATATATATATATATATACATATATGTCTGTGTGTGTATATATATATATATATATATATATATATATATATATATATATATATACACATATACATACACGTGTATATATATATATATATATATATATATATATATATATATTGTGTATATATCTATATGCCTCTCTCTCTCTGTATATATATATATATATATATATATATATATATATATATATATATATATATATATATATATATATATATATATATATATATATATATATATATATATATATATATATATATATATATATATATATATATATATATATATATATATATATATATATATATATATATATATATATATATATATATATATATATATATATATATATATATATATATATATATATATAGAGAGAGAGAGAGAGAATAAGATGGTTAAACATATATCTGAAATTAACAGCCAGTAAAGATGATTTCGATTTTTAAATTGTGTATTGTCTGTTAATGAAAAGGAAGCACTTGCAGTAGAAAAAAAAGACATTTCTGATGGCAAATAAAATGAAACACTATCACAGAAAGCCACTTTCAGTGAACAGTAAATATTTTTGCGAGGGGGGCAAGCCTTTCTGCACTCTCCTTATGTATTGGGGAAGACCACCCCCACACCCCCTGCATTATATGTATATGCATGTGTATATATGTTTGCCAGCTTCAAGGTTTCAAAACAATTGGAAGAACTTCACAGATCTTACATTATTTTGCCTGTTCTCCTTAATTTATGGGAATATCTTGAACTCCTTCCAGTCTTCCTCAGTGCATCTGTCCTCCCTTGTAGCTCTCAGATTTCATTTACCACCCAAAAGATAAGACACAGACTCCAGATCTCAAACAACTTTAAAGTTTTACTTGTATGTCTTCACTGTTTTCTGCCAGTTTTTCCTGTCATTTTCTGTTTCTTTCAACTTTATTTTTTGTTATACATAGTGTATGTGTATATATATATATATATATATATATATATATATATATATATATATATCTTCTTCTTTTGGCTTTTTCCCGTTCAGGGGTCGCCACAGCGGATCATCTGTCAGCTCATGATTGGCAGTGGAGTTTTACAGTGTCGAGTTGCCAGCCCGGCACCCAACTTTCCACAGAAGGCACACACACATGCACGCACGCACTCACGCCTAGGGCCAGTTTACAGTATCCCGTCCACCTACATATATATATATATATATATATATATATACATATATATATATATATATATATATATATATATATATATATATATACATATATATAGATCCCTATCAGATGATTGAGTTTTCAGAAACATAAATCTTATTTTCTCCCTGTCTCCCAACTAGGTGAGTGGGCCTAGACCAGCTTATTGATTCTTTCTCTTCAGGATCTACAGTGGTTATAATAGATTTTCTTGTTGGCCCTTGTAGCTGTTGTTGCACTTCTGTTTTCTTATTTGTAGAATGGATGAGACTTTAGGCTTTAAAAATGTGCCCTTTGTGGCTACAAAATCCCTACCCAGGATACTCAAAATTCATGTGTGGTATACATGGGACCAGAGTACCTTAACCCCTCCAATGATATCTGTAAGGCCTTTAGGACCTGCTGTTTACAAGAAGGTAGGATTAAAAGTTTTTCTGCCACCTTCTCAAGACAAATGAGACTGTAAAGAAGCATGTTAAGGAGAAAGAGGAAAAGAAAAGGAGGATACAAAACATCTTGTCAGGCTCTTCCTTCCCCTTTTTATGCCTTAAGTCCTGACTTTGGCTTTGGCTCTGACCATTTCAGAGTGGTGTACTTTGCTGGTTCTAGATCCATCTCATATTTAGACTATAATAGTTGTAGACTAGTTCCCCAAGAAGTCTGCAAGCGGTATATCTTCTGTGAGAGATCTCCTCCAGTATCTGGGATTGTGCCTCCATCCACCTAGTTCTTTAGGTCTTCTAGAGCTACCCAACATATATCTGACATAATCTGGGATTGGATAATGAGGGCCTTCAACAAGGCCTAGATTGATATGGGTGTCATCCCATCTCCCTCTGTTTCCAGGTTGGATCAGATTGGCACTACAGCCACCATGCATGATGCTCCTTCCCCAGCACACATTTTGATGCCAGAGGTGTTAGAGCCAACCTGATCCAGCCTGGGAAAAGAGAGAGATGGGATGACACCCAACTGTTTTCAGCTGGATCAGGTTGGTTCTACAGCCAACATGAAAGCTGCTCTTTCAATGGCACAAGTTTTTATGCCAGAGGTGTCAGAGCAATTACCCATTCTAGTACATCCTCCTTTAGCACTAGCTAGATGAGATCCATTGGAGCCAATTTCCTAACATCTTGTGCAGTCAACTCTGATACTTTTGGTGTCAGGTATGTCTGGGAGCCAATATCTTGGGTCCAAATCCACAGCTCTGTTTTTGGTGCATATGCATTTAGTGTCATTTTCAGTGTTGTTGCCTTTTATGTTACCTCAGATCTTGATGTTGAGTCATCCAAACTGACAACTTCTGGGGCTTCTTGCTCAGGGCCATTGCCATTCACCTCAGATAAGATGAAAATGGTACGGAGACAGACTTCCTTGGGGCCAACAGATTCTGTATTGGTTTTTGAGATCTTTAAGCATTATTGACTATCTTTGAATGTAGGCATGAGATACTCCACCGATTTCAACCCCCCCATCCTGTCACTGTGTGACCTTGGGTCATCATCATCGACCCTAAGGACACAGTAGCAATGAATGTTTCAAATCCTCCCTTCAACAAGGACCCAAGGACTCTTCAGGGGCTCTAGCTGATTTTCCTCCAGAACTCCCCTGAAAGCATACATACAAGAGGAAGCATATTGTTTCCCTCTCAGAATCTTTTAACACCAGATACTGACATAATTGAAGGGAATAATTCCCCTCACCCCTCTAAAAACACCAGATTTGATGACATTTTACAGTTAACGAGGCAGATGGGTACGTGGCACACTGACCCACCTTCCTCCAGATGATGAGGCTATTTTTTGAAAAATTCAGATCTGCCTCCTCTACTTCCTATGGGGTAATGGGATCCCTTCTATTGCCTTCTTGATGGACCACGTGGACATGGCGGTGGATAGGGCATGGTTGAGTGTATTGCAAACAAAAAGTTTTTGTGACAGCCTAAATATATATCTTACTGCAACAGAGGCACTCTGGTGGAGTCTTTTGCTGGGGTGGCAGCTGCAAAAAGAGCACTTTCCATGGTCCAATCTCTTAATAAGGAGTCTGGGAGGATGGACCACATGGGGAAGTATGTTTATACCCCCAGCACATTTAAGCTCTGAGCACTGAACTCTATCACTCATATGACAAGGTTCCAGTGAGACCTATCAGAACAGGCACTAGACTCCCTTAGAAAACATGCCATGTCAGACAGTCAGAAACAGATCTAATCAGAGGTGACTACAGTGTTAACTATATCAAATGTCTGCATCAGACTACTACATAATGCTGAAGATGGTAAGGTTAGGGTTGCAGGCAAAGGCATATCCATAAGATGCCATGCCTGGCTGCCTTTATATAATTCCATGGACAACTTCAAGCTACCCACTGTTAGCACTCCTTATAATGGGTCATCTCTTTTTGGACCCAAAATTAAAGATGAATTTCTGAAAAGTGAACAGGAAGGAAAAAAAAAACTTTCTGCCTTATGAGTGAAAATTGAAACTCTTCAGAGATCCTTTTCTAGGAACCAGAAGAATGCCAGGGTCCTCTGCTTTAAATAATTGCCACGTTTTCCATTCATTTCTCTAACAGAGGAAACTGTGACAAATGGGGCTCCTTTAATGGACACCACACTGGAGTGGGAGGTCTGCAAAATCAGGGATTATGAGGTCCTTCCTCTGGAAACCAGTCTTAGTGTCCCTGAAGACCTGACTGACTGATCCTTTCGGGAGAGAGTCTGGTGTAAACAATTTTTTCACCTTGTATAGCCATCAGAGTGGGAAACTAGGTAAAAAGTATAATTTCCAGAGACTACACTATCCACTTTGAAAGAACCCCAAAACTGTCATTCTGGCTGCACCCAGATGTACCATCCCAACAGAAGAGTATGAAAAAAAAAATCTGACAGGTCTGACCAAACTAGAGAGGATTCAGAGTCTATTCCTGATTATTTTTAGTTCTTAGAAATTTTAAGAACCTCAGGCTGATTTTTGAACTTACCCAGCATAAACAGTTACACAATGGTCATGGTGCATGCCATGCTTGCATGTTTACAGGAAGTGGAGTGGTTGTGCTCTTCGGTATGCTTTCCTCCATGTAAAACTCAACAGTGTCCAGAAAGTATCTCCACTTCTGTCTGGGACCTAAACATTGTCAGTTCTGAAGACTTACATTTGGTCATACCACAGCCTCTTCCCCCCCAGGTGTTCACCGAGTCCATCTTTGCATCTCATCCCAGGTTAAAACAGATCAACATCTTCCCATACTTGGGCAACTGGCTTTTGGCTGTTCACCAAGTCCATCTTTGCAGCTCATCCCAGGTTAAAACAGATCAACATCTTCCCATACTTGGACAACTGGCTTTTGGCTGCCACAACAAGACAGTTCCTAATATCAGCAACAGATTATTTTCTTTGTTTATGTCTCTATCCTTAGGCATCATCTCTGTGAACATCGTACAGTCACACAGTTGGAACCATCTCATGTTCTTATTCATGGGATACCATCTGATCACAAGATTTAAAATTGCAAAACTTCAAAAAGACAGACTTTTAATACTAAGAACGTTGATTTCAAAGCTGCAACTGATGCCCACTTCTCTTGCATTACTGATTCTGTTAATGTTAGGTTCTACATGAGCATGTTATAGAAGACCATGAGAATGCAACAGTCTTATTCACTAGATATAATGAACAAACCCATTCATCTTTCATCTGTCTGCAGATGCCATCTCAACTGGTGGATCCATTCACCCAACATTACAGCAGGGAGGCCATTCATTCTGCCACTTGCCACAGTGACCACAGATGCCTCTTCTCTGGGGTTAGGAGACATTTTAAGTGGCGAATGGCTTAGAGCATGTGGACCCAATAATAGGCCAGCCTTCACACTGATGTTCTAGAGATAAGGGCTGTCCTCATAGCATTGCAGGTCCTTCATGATTTTCTTTCAAAGAGTATGATCTCTACCCATACAAACAATGCATCAGTAGTGTGGTTCTTCAGTAAGGGTGGAAAAACCCTGTCCTTCCCATGTGCTGAGAAGCCATGACAGAATGGCTGTGGGTGGTGTCTGTTTAGTACTTTCAGATATGAATGCATATTCCAGGACAGAGCAGTTTTTTTGCAGACAGGTTCAGCAGGTGTATTCTCATGCCTCACAAGTGGTCTCTCAAACAACCATACCACAAATGATATTCAGCTGCTGGGGAAAGCCTCACTGTGAGTTTTTTGCTTCCTGTCCAGCATCAAATGCAGCAGCTTTTTTGACCTAATCCATCCACAAAGACAGTTACCCAGAGATTTAGCACATCATTGGCCTCCTGGAATCCGATACATCCCCCCTCCACCACTTTTGACTTATGACAAAGTTCCTTTGAAAAGCATTTTTGTGCAAGGCCTTAGTCATCTTTGTCGCCTGTATTTGGCTGAGAGAGTTCTGGTTTCCAGTTCTGTCACCTCACCTGAAGAAGCAGCTTTATTTTCTAGATCCCAAGTCATACTTCCTCTCCCAATCATCTGAGGAGCCACGCCTACACATTCATTTCCTCAGACTGGCTGCATGTTTTCTCCAGTTCCACTGATAATCAAGGATCCGTCCTTCCTTCCCTCTCAGAGTGATTCAGATCCTTTCTACCTCTCAGAAAAATTTTACTCATAAACTTTACAGGAGTAAATATAAGAATTTTTCCCTCTGAATTCTTGAACAGTGACTAGATCTCCTTTTTGCCCAATTTTCTTCAATATTACAGTTTTGGCTATTCTTTTTAACTCTGGCTGCAGTTACTCCACCATCAAAATTAATTTTGCAGCTATTTACAATTTCTACCAGTGCTTTAACTTTTTAACATTAACCTCCCAGAGAGTGTATAAAGCCTTTGTAAAAGGCAACTTTCTTCTAAGACTAAAAGACCCCACACTTCTCTGAGATCTAAATGTTGTTCTGGAGTCATTCACATGTCCCCCACTTTTAGCTGACCTGTTCATCTGACTTAAAGTTTCTTTCATGGAAAACCTTGTTCCTAGAGGCAGTCACTTCAGTCAGATGAATATATCATCAAAATATCCTTTGTTATCCTTTTGTAAGGATAGGGTATCCCTTAGAACCAATGTATGTCTCCTTTATATCCAAGATCATGTCATGCACACCTTTGTCAAGTAATACAAGATGGACGTGATCTGTAGGTCAAGGTCCTCCTTTGTGCTGTGGTCCTCATTTGTATCCTGTCATGATTTTGCCCAGACATATGGTAGCTGTGGATTTTGTCCCACAAGTTGGAAGGGATGGATGAGATAAAGTAAGACAGAGAAGTTGGATCTTTGTTGTCCGTAGTCTGTCCACTTCAACAACTCTTCCACCTTCGTGTTCCAAATTTAAATGATGCCTGTTCCTCAACAGACCTTGTATACCTTTCCAGAAACCTGATATCCGTTTTTGTTTTTTTTGTTTTTTGTAGTTAGTCTGCAAACCTGATCTGAGAGCTGAAGGGAAGTGTGGCTGCATTGTGGGACATTAGAAGGAGCTCAAGCTCTGGAGTACCAAAAGATGCCAGTCAGATCCACCTGACATTAGATACCCTCGTAAGTCAAGGTGGACAAATTTGGTTCTCAGCAAAATTAAAACAAATTATTCATCTCTCAGTCTTCTTTACAACCATTGCAACATATGATAGTATTTGCTACGCAGAATGGATTTTCAAAGACAGTTGCATTTTCATTTGTACTTTATGAACATTTTCAGAAAAGACTACCAGCTTTTCATTTCTTATTCTTCTTCTAAGCTGAGTTTGAGAATTTTAAATGTAACTTTTTCCAAATGTCTGTCTAACTGCATAATTGTATAAATCAGGCCAACAGCAGAACCTTATCATTTAAGCCTAAGGAATGTTCCACAAGATATATTGCAATTTCCATGGCCATTTTTTTAAGAATTCTACAGTGGATGACATTTGTGCTACTGCTGCATGGCGTGCCATGCACACCTTTGTCAAGTAATATAAGATGGACATGATCTGTAGGTCAAGGTCCTCCTTTGTGTTGTGGTCCTCATTTGTATCCTGTCATGATTTTGCCCAGACATACGGTAGCTGTGGATTTTGTCCCACAAGTTGGAAGGGATGGATGAGATAAAGTAAGACAGAGAAGTTGGATCTTTGTTGTCCGTAGTCTGTCCACTTCAACAACTCTTCCACCTTCGTGTTCCAAATTCAAATGAGGCCTGTTCCTCAACAGACCATGTATACCTTTCCAGAAACCTGATATCTGTTTTTTTTTTTTTTTGTAGTTAGTCTGCAAACCTGATCTGAGAGCTGAAGGGAAGTGTGGCTGCATTGTGGGACACTAGAAGGAGCTCAAGCTCTGGAGTACCAAAAGATGCCAGTCAGATCCACCTGACATTAGATACCCTCATAATTCAAGGTGGACAAATTTGGTTCTCAGCAAAATTTATTTATGGCATTGTCTATCAGACAGACCACTGTCAATTACCTAACTGGCTGTCCAGGCAGAAAACAGCTATAAAACAAGGTTAATAAAAGTCTGGAGTTGACACTGCTATTGTGTCAGATAAAGGCATCCTTGATATACAGGTGTCTATTTGCCAGTAAACAATATTCCCCACACTTGATATTTACTAATAACTAGGTTTTATTTTTGTTTTTTTGTTTTGGTTTGTTTTTATAAATGTAGGCATGCAGGTTGCTTTCTATCAGAAATATAGTTTGACCCTGTAGATAGTAGATAGTCTGCTGTATCAATAAGACTATTTAGAAGAAAACATTATTTCCCTTTCCAGCTGGAGAAAATTCCCTGAGTGATCCTTACATTTATTTATGTAAGCGATAATCCATGGCTGATTATGGGTAAATCCGTATATACCCACACGCAGGAGTGGATTATTGCTATTATGCAATGACATTGTTTAAGAAAGAAAATGACTTACCTTTCTTAAAATAATGTTTTTGTATTAGGGCACTGAAGAGTTTCTCCATTTTTTTCAGTCTTTACTGATGGACTTGTATCCCCACACTGGCACAGTACATCAGTGCAGTACAGGAGAAGCAGTGGAGAAAAGAGAATTGTCATTGCTTTTTTTTGTCTGTCAAGATTTTACTAGGGACAGCACAAAAATACAAGGAAAACAGGGTACTTTTCTGTTTCTTTATATTTGAGAATGTACAGAATGTTTCTTCTATTTTGCTGTTTCCCTCAGCTTATGCCAATAGAAAGCCTGGCCCCATAATGGTACTTTAGTGGCCAGGCTTTATTCTTTTGATATATGCTTGATTTACAATGGACACCCTGATTGGGCTGTCCAATCAGTGTGCTCATTTTGGAAAACAAATGAGCTGTCATTGTATAAATGTGTTTGTTTACCAGGTTAGTGCACTGATCCATATTGACCAGTTTCATGCTCAGCCTAGGAGCTGAGGATCATTTCTAACATGATGCCATGCTACAGCTTGCTATTGCTTTAAACTAGAAGTCTTTGCCACAAATGCAAAAAAATTAAAGTCGGTAAAATAACAAATTGTTTAGACACTAATTATCCTTCAAAGAATTCCATTTACAGTTTAAAAGACTCGCTTCTGGTAACTGGGGATCTCTATTTCATTCATTGTCCCAAAACAACCAGAAGTACATAGAATATCTATAATCAAACTTCACAGCATGGCTCTGAGGAATTATTTTGGTAAATAATATAGACATAATATTTCAACCCGGTTGACAGACTTTCAGTTCCTTAGGTAGACAGACAGTAAACCAAATTTATTTATTTTAGAAAAAGTGAGTTTGTTAGAATCATATAATTTTTTTAAAGTTTCATTGCTTATGCCCATTGCACAGCCGTGGATATTTTTATTTTGCATTTACTAAAGTACTGCCCATCTTTCCCAGATAATGTCTAGTATGTTTTGCAGCAGTGCATTAAAAATTTTGTTCACTTATGTTTGTCAAATACTTCTTAGAGATGAAAATAAAGAGCAGTGGGGGGCTTTAAAGCCACAATTACCTTGTATATGTTTAGAGCACTAAAACACTGTTTGATAAAACTCTAGGCTAAGTTGGCAAAGATAACTGTTTTTGTTTATACAATATTAACATGGACCTTTAGATTCTTTAACTTTTGACTTTAAATATTTAGATATTTATAACAGGAGGGCTGTGTAATAAGACCCACCTGTCTATAAACTTTTTAAAGACTACTTCATTCCTCATATTCACTTTCATATTAGTTGCTTTCTTGATTATGGATAATAAAATAGACAATTGTTTGCGTACTATGTTATCCCTACTGTGTATATGTAGTTATTGCAAGACATTATTGCCTTTTCAGGCTGTTTATTTATTTTTCAGATATCATCAGTTCAGTGTCATAACACTAACAATGTAGGTAAGTTATGCTATGATTTTCCACTTTAGTGGGGTTAGTGAAACCCTTTCTTTATTTTTGAGGGTTGAAATACATTGTGAGAGCAAAACGTATCCTGAATTGTGACATTATACTAAATATTTAATATTCTTGGAGTTCATTATTTCATCTGTTAAAATTATTTACCGTAATATTTTATATATTTTACAATCATTTTCTGTTATTTATTTTGTTAAATATATGATTTCATAAGGTAAATAGATATTGCAGTTTTTTGTATCCTCAGACCCCTGTGGCTGCTGAGTGTTATTGCTTTTTTGCCTGACCAAGAGAGTGTTCTGGGTTAACTGACATATGTATAGTAGCACCAGCATTTGTATTAAAGCTCTGCTGCTATAGTTCAGTCCTTTTTAACCGCAAACTAATTCAGTTATTTTGAATGAGGAATTGAAGTATTATTATATACTTTTTTGGAATGTTGAAGAGATTCTATAAGTAACTGCTAAAGTTGCTTTGGGGATTAAATAACTATGTTA
>NC_056738.1:562276209-562296209 GCF_019279795.1 Protopterus annectens | reverse complement strand
TATTAATTCCTTCCTCTTCATGAAATTTAATTTAAAACTAGAAGTTTGTGTATTAATGGAGTGTCATGAAACTGTACTGTACTTTTAAATAGGAGCAGTCTTTTTTCCTGTCAGTATAAATATTGTTTAAGGTAACTATAGCTCATTAAAGACATTGACTTTGGCTGTTTATTTTCCCAGGGAAAGTGGCACCATTTCCATCTTGAGCATGGACCAATCTGTCTGTCCCATCTACAAAAAAAAACAAAAACGTTAAGCAGAGTGTTTGCCACCACAGCAGGCTAGCAATTTGCCTCAGACACAAGTGGATGACTCTGCTGTGAACATTTATTGTACCTCAGACCACTCATCTTTTACACTGAGGGTTGGCTACATCCTATGTGTCTTTTGGGTTTCCTAGTAGTCAAGGGGGGAGTCAATCTTGTTTGTCCTAGGTAAGGGAACAGGGAAGACTTTCTTGTTTTGTCAGAATGCTGTGCCCATACTTGGAGAAGCTTCTGCTGCCATTTATAATACTGTTGGTACCATTTTTCTTGTCAAAAAGAAATGGAAAACTAAATATGTATCTACTTCTCTTCAAATTTTGTTACACAGGAGTAGTTTACTGTGTATGGCTCAGGATTTAATTCATCCTGTTGAGCCTTCTTGTAAAGTAGCCTCTGTAAAAGAAATAGGGACACCTCCTTTCTTGAAAAAATTCAAAATTATAATCTAGACAGGTGAATGTAGGGATATAAAAAAAAAAAAAAATATATATATATATATATATATATATATATATATATATATATATATATATATATATAGGGTTTTCTCCCCAGATTTGTTATTCAGACTCAGCGGCAAGCTCATTTTCTGACTTTCTGTATGGGGGGGGGGGGGGTTGTTCTCTTTTTCTGAGACTATTTCTATAATGTGCCAGTGTTTTCAGTGGGAGAACACTGACATTTCTCAGTCACTCAGAAAATACTGTGTGCTGTTACAGAAGGAATTGCCAGAACCTGCACCTATTCTTCCTGTTCTGTCAGCTTTAGAGGATGTGTATGTTACTGCCTGCAATTTTCCTGACAGTCAGCTAGCTGCCCCTAAAATGGCAACTAGTTTGTATAAAGTTCCTCAATCTTTTAAGTTTTATACACTCTTCCCAAATATGATAAAGCAGATTTAGCTTTTATTAATCCTTTAGCTGCTACAAATTTAATGAATTCCAATCCTAATTTCACTGATAAGGATGTGAAGATTATTGGTAAGTATGGAAAAAGTGTTTGCTTCTGCAACTTTGATTTTCAGAATTTTGATTTCTCGGGCTCATATGTTAAAGTTTGTTCTAATAGTGAAAGTATGAAGGATTTTTTATCTGCAGTTTCTTTTTGTGAGGAAAATCTGCTTTAAATAATGTAATTTCTTCTACTGTTCAAATCATTGCTCATTGTATACAGATTGCACATGACTCTGTTGATACTTCTTCCAGGTTTATGGCTGCTGGAACTGGTTTGCGGAGGCTTGCATTGCTGCATAATCACAACCTCCCAGTTAATGTTAAAAATGAGATTTTAAATTCTACTTTTGATAAAAATGTAGTTTTTGATTCCCCTACTGCAGAGGTTATCAAAAAGTGTGATGAAAGGAGTAAGTTGATACAGGGGAATTTGTAAGATTTTTCAACTGTCCATCTCAGTCTCCATAAAATACAGATAAACAGACATTTTAGAAGCAATGGCAAGGGGGTTCCAACAAGAATTCTGGAAACTTCCAAATCCAAGGACAGTCCAAAAAATCAGAATGACTATTTAAGAGACTATGATAGAGATAGATATGTAGGAATGGTATGAAAAAAAGGCTTCAGTTTCAAAAAGTATCCCCTATGGCTATGTTCTTTGAGAACACAACTAGGGCTTGGAGACTCCATTTTTCTGTTTGATAACAGGCAGTTTTAGATAAATGGATTCTAAAAATCATTCATTCAAGTTACAGATGACAGTGGAATGAAATTCCTCCTTTCCAGGGTGTTATTTCTCATCCTCCAGACTAGACCAGACTCCTGTCCTTCATCCCATGCTGTCCCAGGGAGTGACAGAACATACCCTCCCTCCTTCCCAGGGGAAAAGTGTTTTATTCAAGGATGTTTTTAATGCCAAGGAAAGAAAATGTTTGAAGACCAGTTCTTGATCTTTCTTTCTTAAACCTGTTTGTGATAGTACCAAATTCAAAATGATCTCACTTCACAACCTGTTACCTCTTCTTTTTTATTCAAGTTTTCTTGTAACTTTAGATTTAAAAGATTCTTATCATCACATTCATATTCATCCAGACTTCAGGCCTTTTTTATGGTTCTGTGTGAATGGATCACATTTTCATTTTTCTGCCTTACCCTTTGGACTATCTACTGCACCAAGAGTGTTCACAAAGTGGCTACCTCCACGTATAGCTCATTACAGCTTACAGGTTATCCATATTTTTCTATCTTTTTCAAAGTGTCAGGAATCTTTCTCTTGAGTGAGAGATCTGTTACATTAGCTGGGATTCCAAGAGAATATTCAAAAATATTTCTTGACTTCATCTTAGAGGATTGTGTTTTTAGGATGTCAGCTAGAGACACCAAAGTTCAAAGATCTTTTCTTCCAGAAGAAAAATAGATGTATATCCAGAACTATTTATAGGGTTTTTCACTCAAACTTCAGTCATGTAATGGAATACCTTAGGATTTAGGGTCTCAAGGCTTCTATAATTCTTTCGATACCTCTGGCAAGATGCCAGATGAGAAAGATACAGTTGTATCTGAACTTTCTTAAGTCCCAGCACCAACACCCCTTGTATTTTTAGATCCCAGTGCTGGAGTTTGTCAGAAGGGAAATCACTTAGTGGAGACAACATATATCCTTAAATCCAGGTCTCCCCTTATCCCTTCCTGTCTCAAAGCAGTCAGCCATCAGAAACACCTTGGACTTTCCTTATGGAGCAGTTTTAGGAGGGAGAAAAGTGCAAGGTGTGTGGGACACCACGGACAGAGGCAAGTACATATATGTAAAAGAGATGCTTGCCTTGATGAAGGTACTTAGCTCTCTGAATCATCTTTTGTTCCCTAGGACCTCTTAAATTTGTTACAGACAATACCACAGTTATTTAGTACATAAACAAGCAAGGGGGAATCTGGTCATACCCCCTCTCCAGACTAGCTATGCTAGCTTGGGATAGTGTTTCACTGTGCAATCCCACTTTAAAGACACAGTACATTGTGTCTGAGCAAAATTGTGTGGTAGACAACCTGAACAGGACAAGGGCATACCCTCATGAGTGGAGACTAGATCAGGGGTCTTTGAACCTTTTGTAGGGAGTTCCTCAAGTACTTGCATGGCTTTTCTCTAGTTCCTCAAGTACACCTCTTTTCCAACTCTCTGAATAATCAGCTGGTAATATTCTGCTCCAAGACTCCATGCAGGAAGGCTGGAAGGCAGATGTTTTTTTTTTCTTTTCCTTTGACAGGAATGTTCCCGTATGATTTTCTACCCTTTAAACAAATATCTAGGGTACTTTTGAAGATTCTAAAGGAATCCCCCAAGGTCATTGTGGTGACACTCTTTTGGCCCAGGCAACCATGGTTCTTCCTATTTTTGGAAATGGCCAGGAGCAGTTACCACAAGCTTCCACTCAGACTTGATCTGCTCACACAAAGACAGGGGTGTTTGATACTCCCCAGCATCAATGAACTTCAAATGACTGCCTGGAAGATAGGGTCTTAATTCCTTTTAGGACCCTGTTTACTGAGGACATGCAGGAGGTACTAATGAAGGCAAGAAAGCCTACTACTAGAAAGTCATATATTAGCAAATGGAAAAGATTTTCTAGCTGGTGCCAACAACATAATCAGCATCCATTCAGGTCTATCTGTTCTCTGGTTTTACAATATTTGTATGGGTTACTTTCCTATGACCTTTCTTATTCCTCTATCCAGGTTTATATAGCAGCCATTTCAGCATGTCTTCCCATGGATCCTCCTTTTTCAATACATTCTTACGTCAAAATGTTTTTGAAAGGAATTTTGCATAAGAAGACTCCGAGAAAACTGGTAGCCCCTCCTTAGGATCTTAATTTTGTTTTAGAGATGCTAACACTTGCTCCAGTTAAAACAACTCAGCTGGTTAACTTGAGATTCTTAACATAGAAAACAGTTTGACTGATTGCTCTGGCATCTGCAAGAATGTTATCTGAGTTGCAAGCTCTTATGGTAAGTCAACCCTGTCTCATTTTCCATTAGAGCAGGGTTTCTTTGAGATCTAATCCTTTTATGCCTAAAGTGGTATCCATGTTTGCTTTCAGCCAAATTCCTTATTACCCCATTTTCTTTCCTGAATCCAAAAATAAGGAAGAATGGATACTCTATACATTTGATGTCCACAGGCAACTTGGCACTATCTTGACAGAACTAAATCTTTTATGCATTCAGATCTATTGTTCATTTCTTGGGAAGGTATGAAGAAGTGATAACCTGTGTCAAATGCACTATTTCCAAATGATTTTCTAAGACTGTTACCTTTTGATGTTATGTTGTCCTGTCTCTCCTTCATTCTTGCTGGTTGCTGGTTGTGTTTGGAGCCAAAACTCAGCTCCAACTTGGCTGTATACCAAAGCTCGAAAGCTTCTACTGGCTCGAGGCTACAACCTATCCCATGGTGCTTAGCGGCTGTTCCCCAGATCTCGCTTGCCGCTTGAAGCTTCGGGATTGTCTTCGCTGGCTCAGGCTAGTCATTTTTCGTATTATACTCTGTTTTTGGATAACTTCTCCTGAAACTTATTATTACCTTTCCCAGTTATAACACAGTGCCTTTTTGTGTGATTGTAGTATTCTTGGCTTTTTTTTCCTTTGTGGCTGTCTTTTTGGGCCTTGTTTTTTTCTCTTCCCCTTATCTAGTTAAAGAATCCATTTCAGTTAGAGGATTCTTTCCCCTTAGCCTGTTTTTTCACCAACTAAATTAGAGATGTCTCCTCGGGTTGGAGGAGATTGTCGTTTAATTTAGAGATTTCTCCTCCTCCCTATCCTTTCCGTTTTTTCTTGTTAAAAAAAAAAAAACACATTTAACATGTCTAAAGAATCTGTTTGTGCTCCTTAACAATCTAGGTTTAAAAAGTGTGATTCATGCACTCAGAAAATGTCTATAACGGAAGGACACACCAGTTGTGTCTACTGTCTAGGACCAGTCCATCTGCAAGACTTGTGCTCCATTTGCCATAGTTTCAGTGCAAGGGTCTTACAGGAGAGAAAAAATAAGCTCATTTTAAGGGGCTTATTGAAAGTTGAAGAAGGTAATCAGACCTCTAAACTGGATAAGTAGAAAAAGGTGGCATGTTAAGTTGTCTATCTCGCCTTCATTCTTGCTGGATTGGTTCGGAGCCGATCCTCGGCTCCGACTTGGCCAATACTAAAGCTTCCCTTTCAAGGTATCTCACCTCTACAATTACCTTCATCTATGACATCAGACATCAAAAACTACCTTCAAGACCTAGAGCTCATTCAACTAGGGCATTAGCTACATCCGTAGCTTTTCAGGATAGGCTGCCAATAGATTCCATTTGTGCAGCAGCCACCTGGGCTTCTCCTCATACCTTCATTTCACATTACAAATTGGACATGGTCTCCAGAAATCGTGCCAACTTTGGTTCCACTGTTCTCAAGAGTCTGTTCTGATAGGCCACCCGGGATAAGGTGCTAGGGACGCGGTCCCATACAGCAAGAATGAAGGCGAGATAGACAACTTAACATTAAGAAGTTATGTACCTGCCATAACGTTCCATGTTAGTTGTCTTCTTCTTGCCTTCTTTCTTGCGTCCCACCCTCATTCCCCCCAAGCCTGGACAGACCGATAGGAATTCATTTTGTGAATCTTCCTCTGGAAGTTGTCATTCCCACACGTTCTACCACCTCGTTTTCCCCTTTTGTTAGGTCTAGGATACCTTACACTCAGGTTTATATAGAGGTAGGTTACCCTTCTCCATACTATGGAGACTAGAATTGCTTGGTCTAGCTATCAAACAAGATCTGAGTAGTTACCGCCTAGCATTGTGGGATATAGGGGAGCCTCAAGCCAGTGGAATTAGCTCTCGAGCTTTAGTATTGGCCGAGTCGGAGCCGAGGATCGGCTCCGAACCCATCCAGCAAGAAAGAAGGCGAGAAGAAGACAACTAACATGGAACGTTATGGTAGGTACATAACTTCTTATTCGTCGAGTCTGAGCCGTCAAACATTTTCAAAGATACAGCATCCTTGGATCCGAAAGTTATTGGTTCTGACAAACTTGGTCTTCCCTCGGTTCCATCTGTCTCCTCGGAACTGTTGCAGAGCCGAAAAAGGAGTCGGTCACCATCCTTGGAGACTGTTCATTTGGTGCTGCAATCTCCTTTGTTACAGTCTGTGGCAGGCAGCCACAAATCGTCAAGCCATTCCTCTCGATCCTCCAGATTATCAGACGATGACATGGAGTGGGTCATGAAGAGGTTGCTACAGACCCAGGCCCTAACAGAAATTTTCTTGAGCCGAGTCCATCGGATTGTGGAGCCAACAGCTGTGCCTCAGATAACATTGATTCCTCCTCCGACTCAGATGAGTTCGGAGCCAGAGAGTATGGAAGTCATTGTGCTGGAACCGGTGGAGCCTGTAAACACTCCTGATGTCTCGGCTCCAATGTCTGCTCTGATCTCGTTGATGTTGTCTTCCATTGAGGGATCTGGGGGTCAACACTTCCTGGCCAGCTCCGGGGGGGGGGGGGAGTCAAGTTGGACCCTTGTCAGAATCAGCTCTCCAACTCGGTGCTTCGGCTCAGGTGCGTTTGGCTCCCACATCAGCCTCGGAGCCACCCTCCTTGGTGCTGGAGAAATCTCATGGCCCCTCGGGACTGGAGTCCCTTTCGGCCCAGGATCGCTGTGCCTTTGAGGTGATGTGGAGTGTGCTCTACACTGAGTCTGCTCCACCTTTACCTCCAGCCTCTCTTCCCCCAAAAGATGTCCACCTCTTCATCATCCATCCATCCCCCCAGAGTAGAGAGTCAGTGCCCCAGGAAACCCCAATCAGTGGAACCTCCTCTTCTGATACCTCTCTGGAACATCCCCCTAAGGAGGTCCCTCAGAAGAGACAGTGTAAGAGGAAGCACATGGACTCCCCTGCGTCTGTCACTTCTGATACTGACTTGGAGGATTCAGAAGGGTACCCACGGTTGCCCTCTGAGGATGTCTCCTTTACAGACATCCTGGTGATCCTGAAGCAGAGGGGCAGCTGGAAGTTCCTCTCCCGTTCTGAGGATGAGTCGGCATACCTGGAGGCATTTAGCTCTTGACCCTCCACCTCTTGGGTGTCTCCACCTTTCGACCTTCTCCTGGGTGTAGTGAGTCAGAAGGTGTGGGACTCTCCAGAATCAGTGGACCCCGTGCCCCAGAGGACAGACAGTATTTAACTAAGGGAGTTTCAGTAGATGCGATGATGGTGGCTGCGGGCACAAAGAAGGAGTTAGCTGAAACTTCTGCATCTCTCCATCCACTGAACAAGGAGTCTCACATGATGGACAGGGATGGGAAGCGTACTTTCTCTTCAGTGGCCTTTACCTTGCAATTGCTGAATTATTTGTCACATTTCACCCGACTTCAGAGGGATCTCCTAAAAGAGCTGGGCGATACCCTACAAGGTGCTACAGCCCAGGATTTATTGGATAAGATTAATTTTCAGTTTGCAACCTTAACCTCCATCGCTAACTCCTCAATGCACCTCATTTTCTACGCAGCCGATGGAACGAGCAGGTCAGAAGGCACAGAAATAGCTCTTTAGAGACATTCCTGGATGCATTTTGCTGAACCCTTCAGATCTTCCTTTATTGATGCCCCCTTTGATGGCTTGTCCTTGTTCGGGCTGAAAGTGAAAGAGACTCTCACCAGGAGCCAACAAGAGGGTAAGACTCCATCTGCCGTCGGTCCGTTTCTCTGCCCCTACCAGACCTTATTCTAAAAGTCAGAAGAGCGAAAATATGTAGTTCTGGAAGTCCAAAGGAGCCGTATCTAATGCTTGTGGTGATCCTTCCCCCAGGGGCAGAGGGGGAAAGAACAATGGAAGACACCATCCATGTGGCAGAGGGGGTCCGCAGAACCAGGGCGACAGAGATACTTTCTCTGGTTGGCCCTTCCAGCGCTCCTGAAAGGAGGCCCAACTGTCCACCTCTGGAGGCAGTCGGGGGAGAGACTGTTGCTGTACCCAGAAGCCTGGCTGAATCTGACTCAAGACAAATGGGTGCAGTCCGTATCCAGGAGTTACAATATTCCCTTCCACTGTTCACCTCATCCATCAAAGTTTATCCCAGACATTCCACCCAGTCAAAGGGATCAAGCAATCCTAGAAATTCAAACGTTGCTAGAAAAAGAGTCATCCAAGAAGCCCCTGCAGACCAGCTAGGATCCAGAATTTACTCAAGGTTCCAAAAAAGACAAGGGACTGGAGACCCATATTGGATCTCAACAGACTAAACGAGTCGGTGAAGAAGTCAAAGTTCCAGATGGTAACACTGCAGTCTATACTCCTGTTTTTGGGACAAGACAATTGGATGTGCTCATTAGATCTTCAGGATGTGTACTACCACATAAAGATGGACAGGCGCTCCAGAAGATTTCTATGCTTCTGGCTGGGAGCCAGTCATTACCAGTTCAGAGCTTCGCCCTTTGGACTCACCACAACCCCCAGAGTGTTTACCAAATGCATAGCAGTAGTCACGGCTCATCTGAAATGTCAAGGATTCCAGGTGTTTCCATACTTAGATGACTGGCTCCTAACTGTCACCACCAAGCAGCTACTAATCAAAGCCAGGGACTCCACCATCCATCTCTTATCAAAACTAGGCATGACTATAAATGCAGACAATTCTGCCTTTTTGTCATCACAGAGTATTACCTTTATAGGTGCAGATTTAAACACAAATGACATGTTGGCAAAACTGCCTCAAGAAAGGATACAAACACTATGCAGTCAAGTGCTTATATTACTCAACAAGAGAAAAGTACAGGCAATATTTGCTCTCAAGGTCTTAGGTTCTATGGCAGCGACAATAACACTAGTTCCCCTGGCATGACTTTACATGCGGATATTACAGTGGCTACTCTTCGCTCAATGGTCCATACAGGAGTTTCCTATGTGTCACGAGATTCCCATTACAGATTCCTGCAATAGGGGTCTGCTTTGGTGGATCCAGTCCACTCAGGTAACAATGGGCAGACCATTTGTACTTCCCCAACCTGTCGCTACAGTAACCATGGACACGTCCCAGATAGGGTGGGGGGAGCATTATCTGGGACAGATGGTCTAAGGGGTTTGGAAAGATCATGAGTACCGTTTGCACATCAATGTCCTTGAGATGAGGGTGGTGCTTCTGGTGTTGCAAGCATTTCAGAACTCTCTTCCCACTGGGACTATGGCAATTCAGACAGACAATCTGTCGGTTGTATGGTACATCAACAAACAGGGGGGAACCAGATCCTATCCACTATGTCGAGAGGCCCAGTGAGTTTGGCAATGGGCAATATCTTCTCAACGCTTTCTGACAGCAATGCACATCCTGGGGAATTCCAGCGTCATAGCAGACAGGCTGAGCAGAGCGGTTCTCATGACTCACGAGTGGTCCTTAAATCAGGAAGTTGCAAATCAAATATTTCACAAATGGGGCCAATTTTGCTGCGACCTTTTTACCACTCCCTTCAATGCCAAATGCAGCATCTACTTTGCCCTCATTTTCCCTCTGAGAGAGTCACCAAGGGATGCACTTGCCCACGATTGGCCCCCTGGACTTCCTTATGCTTTTCCCCCATTTTCTTTGATTCCAAAAGTCATTCAGAAAGCCAAGTCATTGAGTTAAAGGTTAATTCTCATTGCTCCATACTGGCCTCATCAGATTTGGTTCCCCTTCCTTTGGACCCACCTTTAGAAGGACCCATGGATCCTCGACCCAGTGCCGGATCTTCTGACGCATCAGTCAGGAATGCTTCATCCTGCCCTCCAAAGCCTCAAGCTGACAGCTTGGTTTCTCCATTTCCAATCTTAGCCAGTTTCCAGAATTATCCCCTGCAGTACGCTGTATTTTGGTCTCCTCGCACAAAAAGACAACTAGGAAACTTTCAGCAAGCAAATGGAAAAGGTTCTCTTGTTGGGCGGACAAAAAACACATTGATCCTTTTACAGCCTCTATACCTACAATTTTGGAATTCCTTACAGAAATTTTTAATCAAGGAGCAGTGGCGGCCACTATTCTAGTTCAACTAGCCACTATATCCAATTATCATGTGGAGGAACTCGGATCCAAAGTAATGTCCCACAAGTTATGCAAGGCCTTCCTCAGGGGTATATTTATGTTAAGACCTCCTGTAAGGGAACCTCCTCCCCCATGGGATCTAAATGTAGTATTATCAGCCTTGATTCTTCCCCCCTTCGAACCACCAGCATCCTCTTGTTTGCAAACATTTTTATCCTGGAAAAGACTCTTTCTAACAGCAGTTACCTCAGCTAAGAGGGTTTAGGAGTTGCAGCCTTTATCCATCCCTCCTCCCTATTTGATCTTCCACAAATATAGAGTATCCCTCAGAACAAATCTCTACTTTTTACCAAAAGTCTGTTTTGAAACAAATTTAAATGAATCTATAGAATTGTCTGTGTTTTTTCCTAACTATAGCAACAAGGCAGAATATAAGCTTCACCAATTGGATGTACATAGAGGACTGCATTTTTATCTACACAGGACGTAAGATTTCAGAAAATGAGATCAATTGTTTGTGTCCTATTCAGAAACTAAAAAAGGCCAGGCAGTCTCAAAAGCTACTTTGTCCAAATGGCTTATTGAGACTATCAAATATGTTTATCACTCTCATAGTAAAGAACCGCCAGGGAAAGTGAAAGTACATTCAACTAGAGCAGTGTCTACATCCATTGCCTTTCAATCCAGACTTCCATTGGATTCAATTTGTGCTGTTGCTACATGGGTTAATCCTCACACCTTTATCTCTCATTACAAAGTAGATGTGGCCTCCCGGAACAGGGAATCCTTATTTCCACTGTGCTGAAGAGTTTATTCCCTTGAGCCACCCAAGAGAAAGGTGCTGGGGACTATGTCCCAACCAGCAAGAATGAAGGCAAGACAGGACAACATAACATAAAGAAGTTATGTACTCACAATAATGTTCCATGTTTGTTGTCCAGTATCTCTCCTTCATTCTTGCGTCCCACCCAGCCATCCCCCACCTGGAGGATCCAGAGGAATTTTTTGCAATTGGCATATATGGTTTGATTCCCATCTTGCCTTCCTTTTACTTTTATGATCAATATATTTCATATATTTTCTCTTTCTGTATGTTAAACATATCATAGGGCGCTCTCTCCCTCAAATGAGATCTGGGGAACCGCCGCTAAGCACCATGGGATAGGGTGTAGCCTCGAGCCAGTAGAAGCTGTGGTATGCGGCTGAGTCAGAGCCGAGTTTCGGCACCGAACCCAACCAGCCAACCAGCAAGAATGAAGGTGAGATACTGGACAACAAACATGGAACGTCATGATGAGTACATAACTTCTTTTTATACTCAGCATAACACAACTATTTTAGGCAGGGTTAGTGCCCACTCTACCAGGTGTTGGCTTCATGTATAGCTTTTTAGAAAGGGTTGGATTCTAGAAGTATTCTAGAAGCTGCAGTTTGGTCCTCTGTACATACTTTTACAAAGCACTATAAGCTTGATTCCTTGTCTAGGTCTAGATCAGGCTTTGCAAGGACAATTATCCAGGGGCTGCTGGACTCTACTTCTTACACATCCCAGATGTAGTAATCAAGGTTAATATACCTGTATAGCTTAGGTTACTGTAGCCACGATTAATATGATGAACATAGTGCAGTTTCATAAGTAAACTTACCATAATGGTAGATGTTCAAATGATCAATGCTGCAGTAGCTGCTTCATCCCTCCACCTCTCTTGTTTTTTGATATGTTGTTTATGTCAGGGTGTGGTTATTTATTTATTTATTTATTTTCTTCCTAGCATTCTCATTTCTGGGCTCAGCCTCCCTCTGTGGTTTAGCAGGAAAGTTGTAAAGGGACTGGTACCTAAAGTTGTCTTTTAGTCAGTTGAACTCAAGCTGCTTGATAGTTTGGGCACATCGAAAGTGCAGGATGTAACCCATATAGCTAAAGCTACTGCAGCTGTAATGATATGAACATCTAGTGTTATGGTAAGTTTACTTACACAGCTGCACTGCAGATATTGTCAGGCTTCCACATAACATGGTAGACCTCTGAGACAATGTCTAGGTCATTTAACACTGCCCAATCGATGCCAAGAACTTCCACGCCATCTAGTGGATTTGTTCATAATAGAAACTCAGTATCAAGCTCACAATCAAGCACTTGTCTCTAATATATGGGACCATCCCAACATTAGCATTAGGCAGCATTGTGTATGACACAATTGAAATCTGATACTCAGTCGTAACTTTACAGACTGTAATACATACTTTAACCTACAACAACCCCAAAAAGCGGCAGAAAGAAATGCGTCAAGGAACAAACCAGCTACACTTAAAGCAATCCAGTGCATGATCTCTGTGATGAGGAATGGCAACATCTGTAGTTATATGCACATTAAAATTATACTAATAATATTACTAATAATAATAATGATACTACTACTAATAATGATACTACTACTAATAATAATGATACTACTGCTAATAATAATGATAATACTACTATTAATAATAATGATACTACTACTAATAATAATGATACTACTACTACTAATAATAATGATACTACTAATAATAATGATACTACTAATAATGATACTACTACCAATAATGATACTACTACTAATAATAATAATGATACTACTACTAATAATAATGATAATACTACTACTAATAATAATGATACTACTAATAATAATAATGATACTACTACTAATGATAATAATGATACTACTACTAATAATAATGATACTACTACTAATAATAATGATACTACTACTACTAATAATAATGATACTACTAATACTAGTGATACTACTACTACTAATAATAATAATGATACTACTAATAATAATGATACTACTACTAATAATAATGATACTACTACTACTAATAATAATGATACTACTACTAATAATAATGATACTACTACTAATGATAATAATGATACTACTACTAATAATAATGATACTACTACTACTAATAATAATGATACTACTAATACTAGTGATACTACTACTAATAATAATAATAATGATACTACTAATAATAATGATAATACTACTAATAATAATGATACTACTACTGATAATAATAATGATACTACTACTAATAATAATAGATGACGAGACATGCCAAAATTATGTCATACAAAAAAGAAAAAAATATTCCTGGCTTCAGTAGCAATGACATGTGTATACCATTTCAGACTGGCTTCAGTATGACATCATCACAACAATATAAGTCTTCAGCATGTATCAACAGAAAAGGCTACTGTCTGTTTTTCTTACAGTATATCGCATCCCTGGCCCCTTTTTCAACCCCCCAATCCTCTGCTCATATAACAAGTACTTGTGCCACTGCCCACTGAATACTATGAAAATGATAATTGCTGTGACCATAAAAAGAAAACATTTTCATGGAGAAATGTTTGATGCAGAGTGTAAGTTGAGTGCACACTACTTGGCATAAACACCAATTAACACTGCATGCAGCAAGTGTTATTATCTTTGTGACTTTACACTGTAATGTAATGAATAGCATGGTCTATACTTGCTGTCCAGATGCTTTTGTTTCACTTGCACTTCAATGTAACTTGCACGAGTCTCGGCTCACAGATGTCATACTATTGCTTTCAGCTGTTTTGCCACTCATGGAACAAATGATAGAGAGCTGCTTTTTCCTTTTTTGTTATAAAAATACTGGTATATCCTGAATTTGGACTGCCTGGCTATTGGGAAAACATGAGATTTTCATGAATTTGGCATTTTAGCATAGAACACTCATTCATCACAACCTATATTTCTTCTTATAATAGTGTCTGCTTAATTTATTGAGTGTTCTGTACACAGATCTGCTTTTATTTTACATCAAAATAAGTGCACTAGAAAAGCTGAGTGAAAGGAAGTAGTTAATATCCTAGCTAAAAATTTACTGCAATTTTTTTCTCCACACACAGTTATAGCTATTCCACAGTTCAACAATCCCAACCACCCCCTTTAATTATTATGGAACAAGTTCAATTAGTCCTCTCAGAAATTTAGAATACTTCATCCATGGGCCCTAATAACATACCTGGTTCCCTGATTATCTTGCCAAATATGGTCTTTCTGAACCCTACTTAACCTCTTTATTTTAAGTCTCTCCACTGGTTACATTCCTGAAGCCTAAAAAACAACCACTGTAATGCCACTACACAAGGTTGCCCAACCACATACCTTGGTATGTATAGACCCATTAGTCTCACTAGCCTCATATGTAAAGCTGAGTAGTACATTATTTCAGACTTCATTAATCGGGACATTGAAAATCTCTTGATCCTGGACCCTCGTCAATTTGACTTTATCAATGGAAGGTCCTGCCTATTTAACTTTATTAATTTCTTTGAGAAAAGTAACCAGAGCAGAGAATAGCAGTTATGCAGTACATACAGCTTACCAGTACCTGGCCAAGGCCTTTGGCACTGTTCCCCATGCAGGCATTATTGATAGATTTTTAAGTCTGAATATAAATCCTTATAATGTGCATTAGATAGCTAACTGGTTGTCTGACAGAACCCACTTGGTTAGAGTCTCAGGTCCCACTTCTGAAAACAAAAAAAAAGGATGTTCATCATTACCACTGCCTCTGTGGCATTTTGGATTGTCTACCTGGGTAAGCCAGTACTGGCCAGCATTTAAAAGCTCACCATTTCTTCTCTCTGTTCCTGTGATAACTGATTGGCTGAGCATATCCCGAGTGGGAAGCTTACAGCTGCTGCTTTGTGGAATCCTAATTAACCACCAATAATGGGTTCCTGTAATTCTTAAAGTTGAGCAACTTGCTACTACCTCAAAGCCTCTTTATTAGATGTACACTTTATTATATTTCTTGATGCTATAGCCTTTTTTGGCTCTTGATTGTTTCTGTAGGTCATATATTTGCCCTGCTTTTAATACTTTGCTAAGATGAATTAATATAATTTTGATCATTATATATTAAATATTTAATACCTGGGTAAGAAAGGTTTCTCCATTTTCAGTTCTCTTCCATGATTGTTTGAGTATAAGGCAAAGTTTAATATTTAAACCATGGTTTAAGTAAATCAGTGCTGTACTACTAATGCTTTGAATAATTATTAATTTTGTTACTTTTGTTACAAATGTCTGATATTACATTAACTTTGTTAATAACGGCATGCTTCTAATTATATACTTGTAATTATGTCTCTGTATGACGGATTTTGTGTTAATTATACCTATGGGTTCCACCATATTCAATGCAATGAGTTCAGGTGTTCAGGAACTGAACCATACAAAAACCTTAAAACGAGTATTTTTCTGCAGGGGATAAGCTACCTACACTTCCCTCATAGTAACAATCCCCTACACTTCCCTATGTTCATGGCTGCACAGACACTGAAGGAAGGAGAAATTCCAAAAACTAAATGGGTCACTGCCAATGTACACTGATGATTTTGAAAAGAAAACAGTAATCAGGGAGTTCAGCAATGGAAAGCTGAGATCAACCACAAGGTATGTTGTCCACTTTATACTTGCTAAGGCATAAAGCGGTACTTTTTTATACTAAAACTGACCTTATTAAAAATGCACCATTTTAAAAAGAATATATAATTTAAATAGTAATTGTTCTAGATTTTTTTCCATAAACCACACCTGAAACATTTTTTCCAACTCTGGTAGTAATACATTGCAGTTTATTTTCATTAATTTAGGATTATAGCTTACAAGCATATAGGGCATACCTACAACTGATCAAAGTCAAATTTCCCAAGTATCAAGCCTTCAAATTACAATTGCTAGGGCGAGAATGGTGGTTTCTGCTTACGACAGGAAATCACTGCCCGTCTGATTTCTAAATGTGCACTGACAGTCTTTCATTGTGGAACTGATATGTACATACAGACGTTTGAGAGTGAAGTCTTAACTCCCCATGTGGTTTGCAGAGGTTCTTGCCCTCCTGCCAAAAATGTTTACACTCAGAAATTCTACCCTTTCAGTATTACAGGCATTTATATTCAGTGATTTGTTTTTTTCTGCATTTTGTATGTCAAGGTTTCATAAGCCATACAGCATAAAGCCTAGATATTTAGATCTCGGGAAGTCAGGCAGGCTAGATCATTGTATTATTCAGATGTCTGGTCACCAAATGAAGAAAAAAAGGACATATTTTGTGCTCATTACATACCATATTTGCATGTGAACAAAACTTTGTATGGTTTGTGCCATCATGGGATTGATTTATTCATGTGGGTTGTTATTACATGATCATATTCTTAAGCCAGTATGTTTGCCATTGTATATGTTGTTGAAGTATGCTTGTTACCATTTATACTATGGTTATAACATTTTCAAGAATGGTTTCACAGACAGTAAAAAATAAAGTAAAAGTATGGAAAACCTTGTCTGGCTCCATTCAGAGTCCTAAACAGGCAGATACAAAGGAGTTCATAAACTATCTTGCTGTGTTTGAAGTGCAATTAGTCTGCATATGTTCAGAACCATAACTAGTTAATCTGGCTGCCTCTGCAGTTTCCCATACTGTTACTTCTCTCAGTCTCAAGGAGAAAAATAAAAAGACGAAAACCAAAAAAAAATTATGTAACTGTAACTGTAACTGTAGCAAGCTGCTTGCTAAAGTTACTGAATGCTTCAGCTAAATGCACATAGCATCAGCATTCATTTATGAAGCCATGATATTCTTGTAGCTTCGTAAATGAATGCTGGTACTGCACTTGTTCACCATAGGCATCTGCCAGTCGATCCACTTAGCTTGCACCTTGAACAGCTGTCCGCTTCATCCTGCCCTAGCACTTCTCTGCAAATATTTATCAAAGTGTGAACATCTATTTCTGGTTCTGCCACAGTAGTAGTTAAAAAGCTGACGTGGCTAGCAGTATTTCTCTTTGCTATAACAAATAATTGCAGGGGAGTAGTCACCTCTTAACAGCATTGATACCACCCTTTTACCTGAATTTTTGTAAGTATTTTATAGAAGCCATTCATTAAGGCTATAAGTCTGTAATCCATAGGTTACTAGCCTAATTTACCTGATTTAGGCAACAAAGTAATTTCTTGAATACTCTTTTTTAATTAACAATAATCCTTTTCTATCAAAGCCATTATTCAATGAAAGGTTATTTCTATTTAAAATTAAGCATGCTTATTGGACAAAGTAATCAGTATGCCAATTGTAAATCCAGAATTACTCAAAGAAAGCAATTCAGCAATCTTGCAGTGACACTTCATTCAAAGTGTCTGTTGAACCAATGGAAATTATTTTATTCACTTTCAAAAGTTTAATGTTAAAAGTAGTCTTGTTTAATCAGTTGATTAATCTTTCAAGGTTACATAACATTTATTATAATCAGCTCTCAAATACATTATGTGCCCTCTGAGCTAAGATGTACTGCAACAAAAATAAAATATATCACAACATTTGAAAACAATGTAGGTAAAACATGTACAGAGGTAATATTTTAATATAAACTCTTTTTGTATTTCAGTGACGAAAAAAACACAAATTGTAATGTACTATTGAAGTGTAATACAGATGTGTCCTGTGCATGCATAGTACTTTTAGGAACCTGTTCTTAGCTACTCAAGACAGCATGATAGGAGAATTACCATGGAAATGATTGGTAATGACATAGGAAAACTCTAGACATTGGGCACAACCCAGCTTGGTTTCATCAAGGGCAGGATATACACCATCTCTCACACTGTTGACTAACTTGAGAGGTTAGGTACAAACCCTTATGTAACCTAGTGGATAGCCAGCTGGCTCACAGACAGGACCCAGAAAGTTAGAACTGGGGAGTTCACCTCTACAAAGAGGCCAGCCACAAGCGGAGTCCCTCACGGATCAGTCCTGGGACCGCTCCTTTTTTTAGTTACTTCTCTGAGTCAAGGCCAACATCATTGACCTCTGGCTGAATAAATTTGCAGATGATTGCAAATTAGGAGCTGTCATTGTGTTGCCCACCAACACAAATGTTCTCCATGAAGGACTTACACTGACAACTGGTGCCAGAGCCATAGACTAAAACTAAACGCCAAGAAATGCATAATAGTATTCTTTGGGAAGTTATCCACCCCTGGTAACTATCATATTGACAACACATACCTAAGAGTTGACACAGTAGTTAGGGATTTGGGGGCACACATAGGCAGTAATCCAGTCCTTGACCATCGTGTGTCTACAGTAGTGAGGAAATTATTCTATGTTGTGCAACTTATAAACAAAGGTATAGCATCTAGGTCCAAGGAAGTCATTGTTTCACTGTATTCAGCATTTGTCAGACCTATCATTGAGTACAATGCCCTGTTTGGTATGTACCGAACCAGGCATATCCATCAATTGGAATATCCAGAGTCTCCTCACTAAAAGAATACAAGGTGTAAGTAATATGCCCTGTGCAGACAGCATCAAGGCCCTATCCTTGTATTCTGTCTTCTACAGGCTGTTGAGGGGAGATCTATGCCTGGTATACAAGAAATTGTCAGACCCAAGCCTGATGGACCTCCCAGATATCTGCAAAACAGACAGCACCAGAACTACCCATTCTAAAGACTTGAACCTTGCCTGTGATATAAATAGGACCTGCTGGAGAGACACGTATGGTTCCCAGATACTACCCTTCTCTGGAACTGACTCCCCATCCATGGGAAGCAGAGTTCTTCCCTTACCAAATTCAAGTGTAACTTGGACAATTGGATGGGAAACAGGACATTCATACCTGGTTTGGCACCTGTATCTTTAATGGGCTCAGGCAGCCTGTAAATGGTTAATCTCCAAAGCCCCTGCTTGCAAATGTTGAACCTCCCAAGCCCCTGCTTACACTTATTAAGGGAACCAGAACTTGTCAGAGATTTGGGATGCATGGCTAGTCTGACAACAGCCCTTGTAGTCTTTAGCCTAGTAAAAACCCATGAACTTATAAACCTATGAACAACAGAAATAAAGATCCCAAATGCAATGCTATTTTTTTTTCTGAAAGGTAAGCAAATTATTTTTAATACAAATGCTATTGCATAATACAGTAACTCATGTTTGAATGTGTTTAGTGTAGGATTTACCCATGACTGGCTTTTCTTGATGACTCAGGCTTCAGTCCGATGATCAAACTTCACCAGCTGTGGCTAAATCCTGCATTATCCATACTTGAAAATGAATTTTCACTACGTTATCAAGGCCATCTCTTTACTCTGCAGAACAAATCTAATAGCGATACTGATTTATTCTTTTTCTTCTTCTTTTGTTGTGGAATTTTCCAGTACATATTTTATGTATGCAGTTAAAATTCATTTTTTGTTTCTGTCCCATTTTTTATTATTTTTTGACCAACTTCATTTATGGATTTCATGCATATTTCTCTATCTTATGCTCCAGCATAAATTGCAGTGTCCAGTATATGTCTAGCCTTAACTCTGTAGTATTGTTTGATGGCCATTTTGTATCCCTGTCTTTGCAACCTTATAGATTTGTGGTGACAGCTTTCTTCCTTTCAATAACATATTTTCCTACAGGTCCATCGTAATATAGAGTATCTTCTTTCACCATCAATTTCCATTGTCATTCATATCACAACCCCTTCATGTCTTCCGTTTCTCTCTCTCTCTCTCTCTCTCTCTCCTGCTCATTCTGTTATTGTCTCTGCTATTCATTGTTGGGGGGTGTAGCACTAGAAGTAATCAAAAATATCAATTTCAATAAATAGAGTAATGATGAATAATATCATTCATATAATGATTG
>NC_056738.1:562238709-562271209 GCF_019279795.1 Protopterus annectens | reverse complement strand
ATTTAAACAAGGACTTTTTGTTGCAGCACTTTAAAATGTGCTCATGATTGGCACAATTCTTGTAACCTCCAGAGTGTTCATTTCAGTGCTTGGTATATTTGATATGCAACACTTGGGTATCATCATACTAAGTAAATGGGAAACAAGATAAGTTTATTTATTTATGTGTGTATGTATTTGTTTATTTGTTTGTTTGTTTGTTTGTTTGTTTATTTATTTTTGATAACCAGGAAGTCTAGCTGAGATGAGTCCACATTTAGTACAGGTCTGGAGAGAAAAGTTACACATGTGTGCAATAAGAATAGATGACAGAAGATGATTAAATGAGATACTTCACATACAGAAAAAAAGTAATGTAGTCTTCTAGAGTTAAAGTACATAAAGAAGATTTTTTTTAATCTTTTATCAAAGACTTGGAGAGGTGTGTAACTGAATTACTAGCTTTAAAAAAAAAAAAAGGAGAATTCGTTCAGTTCTGTTTATATACTTAAGCACACTTATAGTGACCTCTGTGGTGATGCTACTTTGTACTTTTTTGCATTGTTCCTATGATTGCATTTTTTTTTTCTGGTACTTCAGTTATTCTGCATTTCTATGTCTGCAAGGAGAATTACACTAAAAGCTATACGTTTGTATTTTAAACCATGGTGGGCCAATGTCTTGCAGTTTAATTCACAGTTATGGTGTACTGTGTACTCCTACTACCAGATTTATAGGTTCATAGGTTTATAGGTAGGTACTAGGCTATCGGCCCTAGGGTCCATACAAGCCTAGCCAAAAAATGTACCGTGGCTTTCGCCACCCAAGAAATTTATTTTCCTGTGCCCCTGTCGAGCAGAGCCACAGAAGTGATCCCCGGGGTGAATTTCCCATCCAATCATCAAGATTTTTCTTGAATGTGTCTTAATCATTTATTACTGCATTTTTACATACACATTATTACTGGTAAATGCCTGCATAATATGGTGCCTTAAACTGCAGTAGAACTTCAGTAGTGAGTGAATTGTCTCCCCTCCAGTTTGTCCTTCAGAGCTTTTATATTTTGTTTATTATTTACCTGCTTGCATTCTGTGCCTGCCCCATCCCCCACTACCACATTAAGTTGAACTTTCTGAAAAAGTTCCATTATTGCCTTTATTTAATTGCCAGCCTCTGTAGTTAGCCTGCTTTTCTTGAAAAGTATTCTTCCTTCCCACCATTCTGCTATTGTTGTTTTATAAGGGTGTATCTGTCCTCCACTCCTTATTATTGTCTGATTTCCAAAGTCTCTCCTTCCCCTTTTTCATTACTATTGACTGTTATATAATCTGTTTATGTACTCTTCTCACCCATTGTTTTCCATAGACCCATGATACTGAGTGCACACCAAGCAAACCAGTATTATTCTTGAGTAAACCTCCTTTACTGCATACTGTCTCATTGCTTTTTTTCCTGGAGCTCAGCAAAGCTTGTAGTCCTAGCCTGTATTCCATAAGTGCATTACCTGTATCCATGCCATCCAGGGAAAGTTAAGTATCTTGACTGCTAAGTCGCTCTGAAGTTATTTTCAGTGATCATTTTTGCTTCCTGCTTTTGTGCGTCCATTCCAATGAATATTTTTGTAACATAAATGTTCTTCTTCTCACTGCTACTGTTTTGAAATTACTTTTCAGCAAGGGATTTCCAGCTAGTCGCTTGTTGTTTGTGTTAGCATTGCACTTGCGGAACTCTTGTATTGTGTTTTTAATCAGGAGAAATGGGTTTATTCATGTTATGGCAAGAGATGTTTGCCTGGTTTATCTGAGTTCGGGAAAACACAAAAGGACTCATAGTTCAGTCATTTTATTGGCCAGAAGGCTCGTTATTTAGTTTTCTGTGTTTACTGAGGTGCTGTAAATTTTGCATGTTTGTGTGGGTTAGTAGTGCCTTGTACACTAGCAAACACCTGGAAAGCAAATTTTCTTTGTAGAATGATTCATTACAATCCTGTAAAGCAGTAATACAGTGCAAATGCCTTGTGTACCATCAAGCTTAGCTCATTACAACCGAGTGACGCCTCCAGGGGCTTGTGCTATTACATCCTACTGACGCCTCTAGGCGTCAGATATTTCTTGTTCCTATTTAAATTAATGATTCCAAAACTATGCTACATACAAAGTATTAAAATGTTTCATCGTAAAGCTTACACAATTGCAAACACAATTGTGTTGATATTTGACCTCTGTCTACCACAGGTAAAGAGATATTAATTGTTTGTATAATATTTATATTGTCATAAATTTCACATTTTTTAAATGATCTCATCAACCAAGAAGCACAGAAAGAACTTCTTTGTCTCATATGAAAACACTAAGCTGGATGAACAAAATTCTCATGACAGTATATGTGTAACTTGAGTGGTTGCTGAGATACTGTAGGCAGTTTACAAAATATTACAAACTTAATAGTTAAATTGTTTACTGAGACTAATAAAACCCATTTTCAGACCTATAGCCTAAAGAATACTACCACTACAAAAATAGTTTGTGCTGAACAGCTTGAAATGTACACATGTTATGTCCTATCTTGTCTTCATTCTTACTGGTTGGGGTTGGAGGCGGCCGCATAATATTGCTCGATGTCTTTTACTTGGCTTGTGGCTGAACACCTATCCCATCATGCAGTGTGTGATTTCCCCAGATCTCATTTGCTGCTTAACAAGATGGGATGCTCTTTCCCTTGGCTGTGGTTAAGTTTTTGAAAAACGTATTTTTTTTGCATTTGCTAATTGATGTTATGTTGTCCATCTCGCCTTCCTTCTTTCTGTTTGGGTTTGGAACCGATCTCGGCTCCGACTCGGCCACTTCTAAAGCTCGAAGAGTCCTTACTGGCTCGAGGCTAACCCCTTATCTCAGCATGCTTAGCCATAGCTACCCAGATCTCATTTGCTGCTTGCAGTGTCGAGATTGTCTTCTGCTGTCTCAGGCTAAGTAGTCAATTTTTTCTGTCAAAATTGTTATTTGTTTAGGCTAAATTTACATTAGAAGTTAGAGTTTCTCTTACTTATCACTATCCTTGTTACAGTTGTTGTTGGCTGTTGTTAGGCTGTCGTTTCCTCTCAGGCCTTTTTTCTGTGTGTTGTCAGTGGTCCATTTTTCTCTTGAGGTTTGTTGTCTTGTTCCTTTTTCCCTCTTTGCCTCTTAGGGAGAAGCCATTTTAGAGGCTTTCTTCCTCTGGGAGCAGTAGCTGTTTAACTTAGAGGCTACCCCCTCCTCTTCTTTCCCTCCTTTCTTTCCATTAAAAAATAACCAATATGTACACTCTTTATTGTTGTTTATCTCTTTGTGTTTACGATGTCTAAAGAACCAACAAAGCACTCAGGATTTAAGAAATGTGACTCGTATTGCCAAAAAATGTCCCTTACAGATGGGCACAATATTTGTATTTATTATTTAGGTGCGGTCCACCTGCAAGACTCTTGCTCTGTTTGCCATGCCTTTAGTGCACGAGTTTTGCAGGAGTGGTGCAACAAACTGATATTGAGAGTGTTATTAAAACTTCAGGTTGAGGTTGCATCAGATACTCTGCCTTCTAGAAAATCTGATAACAAACTGGCATCTTCATTGGCTCCATCTTCGGTGCCGACAAAGTCAAAATCAAAATCTTCTGATCCTTCTGAGTGGATTGTTGGCTCTGAAGAGTCCTTTTCTCTGTCGGCTCCATCTGTGGCTTCGGAGCTGTCCTGGACTCAAAAGAGATCAAGATCTCCTTCTTTGGACCCTGTAAGATCTGTGTCTCAGTCTCCACTTTTGCAGTCAGTGGCAGGTAGTCATCGTTCCTCGGCCAACTTCTGTCGATCATCCAGGAGTTTATTAGATGATGATGTGGACAGAGTGGTGAAGAGGCTGCTCAAGACACGGGTATTTGCTCAATTGTTGTCAGGCCCAGCCCGGAAGGAAGTGGTGTTGTTGTCCGAACCAGTCCCTGTCTCTGTTCTTCCTCCGACTGCATCCAGTTCAGAGCCAGAGTGCATGGAAGTAGTAGTGGTAGAACTGTTAGTTCTGACAACCCTTGCCTTGTCAGTTCCGACATTTGCTCCGACCTCCTCAACCTCCTTGACCATCGAGGGGTCTGGGCACTGAGACTCCCTTGTCGGCTGCGAGGGGTGAAGTGGCATCAGACCCTTGTCCAACATTGCTCTCCCTCTCGGGATCTCAGCGCAGGTGAGTTCGGCTCCCACATCTGCCTCAGAGCCATCGCCTTCAGTGCGGAGGAGGTCTCCAGGCTCCGTGGAGCTGGAGCCTCCCTCCATTCCGGATTGCGGTGCCTTCGAGGTGATGAGTGTTCTTTCCACCGAGACAGCCTCACCCTTGGCTCTGTTGGCTCCATCCTCATCAATACTGATGTCTGCCTCAGATCCTTCTCTCCGTCCCAAGCATAGGGAACCAATGCCCCAGGATGCCCCACAGGGTGACCCCTGGTATTCCAAGACCTCTCCTGAACATGCCTCAGAAAAGGTTCCGAGGAAGAAAAAATGTAAGAGGAAGCATGTGGACTCTCCTGAGTCCATCACCTCTGACACGGTCCCCCTCTGAAGATGTCTCATTCTCAGACATC
The DNA here is from genome assembly GCF_019279795.1 of Protopterus annectens. NCBI lineage: Eukaryota > Metazoa > Chordata > Ceratodontiformes > Protopteridae > Protopterus > Protopterus annectens. The sequence continues at coordinate 562,266,634 of NC_056738.1, read as the reverse complement.
CTGGAGATGCTTAGGCAGAGGGGAAAGTGGAAGTCCCTTGCCCCTTCTGAGGATGAGTCCATGTATCTGGACGCATTTGGATCTTGACCTTTCACCTCCTGGGTGTCTCCGCCTTTTGACCCACTTTTGTCTGTAGTGAGTTGAAAGGCGTGGAGTGCTCCAGAGACCATGGAACCCATTCCGAGAAGGAATAACAAATTCATGACCGCTCCAGAGGACAAAACCTTTCTCTCCAAAGGTGTGCCAGTTGATGCTATGGTGGTGGCAGCAGTCACAAAAAAGGAACTCACAGAGACTTCCTATTCTATCTATCCACCAAACAAGGAGTCCAGAGCCATGGATAGATATGGGAAGCGTGTTTTCTTTTCAGTGGCCTTTACTCTTCGGTTGCTGAACTATTTGACACATTTCACAAGACTTCAAAGGGATCTCCTTAAAGAGCTGGGAGATACCCTCCAGGATCCTTCAGCTGAGGGTGTGGCTTCCAAGTTGGCTAACCAGCTAGCAACCCTAATTTCCATTGTTAACGCCTCCATGCACTTGATTTCTTATGCAGTAGATGGAGCGAGTAGGGCTGCAGGCACAGGAGTGGCTCTTCGCAGGCACTCCTAGATGCGCCTTTGTCAATTTGTGGAGCCATTCAAGTCCTCATTTATGAACGCCCCCTTTGACGGCTTGAGATTGTTCGGGCCACAAGTTCGAGAGACTCGTACCAGGAGTGAAGGAGATTGCAAAACTCTCTCTGCCGGAGGAGTCCATTTTTCCACACCATCCTGGCCTTATCCCAAAGGTCAGAAGAGTGGCAAAATGTGGTTCCATAAATCCTAGGAAGCTTCACCAGACACTCATGGAGGTAATTCCCCCAGAGGCAGAGGGGGAAATAATAACAGGAGACACCAACCTCATGGCAGAGGGGGTCCGCAACAGGGCGACAGGGATATGTCCTCTGCCAAGCCCTTAAAGAATCCCTGAAGGATTGCCTGGTTGCCCACCTCTGGAGGCAGTCGGGGGCAGAATATCAATATACCCAAGAGCCTGGCAAGATATAACAGAAGGCGATGGATACGGTGTATAATATCCAGGGGTTACAAAATTCCCTTTTCCCAAACACCTCCAAGAAGTCAAAAATCATCAATCCCAGATGTTCCACCCAATCTTCAGGATCAAGCAGTCGTAGAAGTAAAAACTTTGCTGCAAAAAAGAGCCATTCAGGAAGTCCCCGCAGACCAGATAGAATCCTGAACTTATTCAAGGTTCTTTTTAGATCCAAAAAAGACAGAGGACTGGAGACCTATCGTGGATCTCAGTAAGTTAAACAGGTCAGTAAAGAAGACCAAGTTCCGGATGGTGACACTGCAGTCCATTCTACCCTTTTTGGGCCAGGATGATTGGATGTGCTCTATCGATCTTCAGAATGCATACTACCATATAAAAATGGACAGGCGGTCCAGAAGACATTTACACTTCCGGCTGGAAGCCAGTCATTACCAGTTCAGAGCTTTGCCTTTGGTCTCACCACAGCCCCCAGGGTCTTCACCAAATGCATGGCAGTAGTGATGGCTCATCTGAGACATCTGGGATTCCAGGTGTTTCCTTATATAGACCACTGGTTCCTCACTGCCACCACTGAGCATCATCTCTTAAGGGCTAGAAACCACACGATTCACACTTGTGCATGCCTGGGAATCACAATAAATTATGAAAAATCTGCCTTGTTGCCCTCTCAGTGTATTACTTTCATAGGTGCACAACTAAATACAAGAGACATGATAGCCAAGCTACCACAAGAAAGGCTGCTTGCCATTTGAGGTCAGGTCTCTCTCTTCTTGTCAAAGTCAAAGGTTCAGGCTCGGTTTGTCCTAAAGTTCATGGGATTGATGGCGGCTGCCGTTACTCTAGTTCTGTTATCTCGTTACCATATGAGGATTCTGCAGTGGCTCCTCTTCACTCAGTGGTCGTATCAGGACTTACCAATGTCACACATGATCTTAATCATGAATGCTTGCAGAAAGATCTACAGTGGTGGCTCCACTCTTCCCTAGTCACTCTAGGCAGACCCTTTGTAGCCCCTCATCTGGTAGCCATAGTTACCATGGACTCTTCCCAGAAAGGGTGGGGGGGGAGGCAATATCTGGGACAGACAGTTCAAGGAACTTGGCAACCTCACGAGTACCATTTGCACATCAATGTCCTGGAGATGAGAGCAGTGTTATTAGCATTGCAAGCACTTCATTACTCTCTCCCCTTGGGCTATATAGCAATTCAGACGGACAGCATATCAATAGTGTGGTACATTAACAGACAGGGCAGAACCAAATCTTACACCTTATGTTGGGATGCCCTTCGAATATAGCAATGGGCCATCTCATCTCTGGGTTTTCTGGTTGCAAAGCACATTCTGAGAAAGTTCAGCGTGATAGCGCACAAGCTCAGCAGGGCCATCCTCATGCCCCACGAGTGGTCTCTGAAACAAGATGTGGTGGATATGATCTTCCACAGATGGGGCCAGCCATGGTGTGATCTTTTTGCCTCTCACATAAACAACAAATGCAGCAGCTACATTGCCCTAGTTCCCCCACTGGGACAGTCACCCAGAGATGCACTGGTTCACGATTGCCCCCCCCCCCAGGATTCTTTACGCTTCTCCCCCTTTCCTTTAATTCCAAAAGTTCTTCAGAAAGCAAAGTTGCTGAGTCACAAGCTGATCTTCATTGCCTCATACTGGCCTCATCAGATATGGTTTCCATTCCTTCGGCATTACCTGAAAGAGGAGCCTTGGATTCTGGACCCGGTCCAGGACCTCCTGACACATAGGTCAGGTGCTCTTCATCCTTCCATTCAAACTCTCAAGCTGACAGCTTGGTTTCTCCACTTCCAATCCTAGCCAGGCTCCCTGATATCTCACCTATGGGTCAACATAATTTATTCTCTTCTCATAAACCAACTACGAGGAAACTTTACGCTAGTAAATGGAAGAGGTTCTCCTTCTGGGCCAAGCAAAATGACATTGATCCCTTTACAGCTCCAATTGCAAAAATCTTGGACTTCCTGGCAGAAACCTTTGAAAAAGGAGCAGCGGTTGCTACGATTCATGTTCAGCTGGCTGCTATTTCTAATTTTCATGTGGGCCTTCTAGGTTCTAATGTCATGTCCCATAAGCTATGTAAGGCTTTTTTGAAAGGTGCTACCCTGTTAAGGCCTCCTATCCGAGAACCTCTCCATCCTTGAGATTTAAATTTAGTACTAGCTGCTCTGACTCTTCCTCCATTTGAACCAGCCACTTCTTGTCCTCTAAAGTTCTTATCATGGAAGACCCTCTTCCTGATTGCTGTTACATCAACTAGGTGGGTTTCTGAGTTACAGGCACTTTCCATCCGCCCACCTTATATGATCTTTCCCAAGGATAAAGTATCCCTTAGAACTAATCCTTCCTTTTTACCAAATGTCTGTTCAGAGTATAATTTGAATCAATCAATTGAACTTCCTGTTTTCTTTCCAAATTATGGCAACAAGGCCAAGTATAAGTTACATCAACTGGATGTTCACAGGCAGTTACGATTTTATCTTCAAAGAACCAAGGACTTCAGAAAATCAGATCAGCTATTTGTGTCCTTCTCTCAGAGCAAGCAAGGCTCACCAGTTTCCAAAGTGACTCTTTCAAAATGGCTGTCCAGTACTATTACTCATGCTTATGAGTCTTGGAATGTGTCAGTCCCAGGTAAAGTAAGGGGACATTCCATAGCCTTTTAAGCTAAGCTTTCTTTAGATACTATTTGTGCAGCAGCAACATGGGCTACTCCCCATACTTTCATTGCTCATTACAAAGTGGATATGGCCTCTCAGAACAGGGCATCCTTTGGTTCCACGGTTCTAAAGTATCTTTTAAATAAATCCAAAACAGGTTCAAGAAATCAGCAACACTGTCCAAAAACGGTCAAGTAACACTGTTTATTCCACTGTTTTAAGCGCTTTTCGTCAGCCTAGTAGCAAACTTCTTCAGAAACAGTTACAACAATAAAAACCTTCCTTTTAACTAAAACAGGTGATCAGCATTCACCAATTACATTACTGTGTTCTGCTTAAACAAGCACAATTTAAAATTAAAATGAAGACTACTGATAACCAAAATAGGAAATCAAAATAAGTCGACACATTTGAAAATATAAACATATCAACAACAGCTACAAAATACATATATAAAACCATTAGGTTTTAAGGTATAAGTACTTTTTGTGTGTAGTGATTTTCCCAAAATTCCTAAATTTAATAAATTCGGCATTGACAGTAAAAGAACATTGGGTGCATCTTCCACATCTGAAAGTACCACCTGGTCCTGGTGCCACCTTTTTTCTTTCAACTAGACCTTTGAAAGATATACACTATATAGATATCACTACACACAAAAAGTACTTTTGTTACAGTAAGGGGGTTGTATATGTTGCATCCTGTACAGGTTGCGACTGTTACTATGTGGGTAAGACTGTCCGAGCTTTAAGACAACGGATTTATCAACACAGTTATGATATCAACAAACATAGGAAGACTAATGCCTTATTCAAGCACATTAAATTACATCCCACACACTGTTTCAAGTTTTTTGTATTAGAGCAGGTTCACTTTGGTATAAGGGGTGGACCTGTTGATGATTTTCTTGAATTTCTAGAACTCAAGGGGAAAATAAGGTTAAATGCGTGTGTGCCACCTGGGCTCAGTGATAAAATTTCTATCAGTTCCATGTTAAAATTAAAAGCGGTTTCCTTTATATAATGTTTTTAACATATGTTTTATTTTTGGGGGTATTTTTGGTTTAATAATTCTTGTAAGGGTATGTAGGAAATGACCTACCTTTGTAGTAGGATATGATATCTTTCAACAGGAAATGACACCATTTTTGGTTGACCAATTGTGGAGTAGTTCAGGTTATTTAAATCAGTAACGAGTGTGTTATGTAGTTCTGAAGAAGTCAATGTAATGTACTTTTGACAAAAGCGTTAAACTCTCGTTGTGGGATAAATTTGTTGGATGTTTTACCTTTGGTGCAGTGCTCTTGGTCATTTCCTCCATTCAGTTTTTTCTGTATGTGGTTTATTTAGTTTGCTTGTGTAGGTAGTACGTAGTGGGTGGTGGGATGGGACAAGTATGACATTTCGAGTTTTTGAATTTCACGGTTTAGGGCGTTCGGTGCATTTGTGGTTCGTGAAATATGTGTCAGCGTTGAGGTGTTCGGGTAAGTAAACTCCTAATCCCCCCTCTGGGAGAGTCACCCAGGGATGCTCTTGTTCACGATTGGTCCTCGGGACTACTGTATGCCTTTCCCCCATTCCGCCTAATGCCACAAGTCATTCAGAAAGCCTACTGATTGGGAAACAGGATAATTCTCATCGCTCCATACTGACCTCATCAGATTTGCTTCCCCTTCTCCAGCCACATCTTCAGGAGGAACCATGGACTTTGGACCTAGTTCCAGACCTTCTGACTCATATGTCGGGAACCCCCCACCCCTCACTCCAAACCCTCAATTTGACAGCATGGCTGCTCAAGTTCCCAACTTAGTCAGGCTTCACAGTTTTATACCAGTAGTTAAACACATTCTGTTATCCTCGCACAAAGCTACCACTAGGAAACTATATTCTAGCAAATGGAAAAGGTTCTCACTCTGGGCTCAGAGTAAAACATTGATCCCCTTTCTGCTCCAATCTCTTCTATTCTTGAGTTCCTATCAGAGCTCTTTTAACAATGTTCAGCAGCAGCTACTATCAAGGTGCAATTTGCTGCAATTTCTAATTATCACATAGGAGATGGAACTTCTAACTTGATGTCACACAGATTTTATATAGCCTTTTTAAAGGGTACATGCTTATTAAGACCCCCCATTAAAGAACCACTCTTGCCATGAGACTTGAATTTTGCTCTAACATATCTGACCTTGCCCCCTTTTGAACCTTCATCATCTTGTGTCCTCAAATTTCTGTCTTGGAAAACAATTTTCTTAGTTGCTGTTACCTCTGCAAGAAGAGTCTCAGAATTGCAAGCTTTATCAAACAGACCTCCTTATTTAATCTGCCATAAGGATAGGGTATCTCTCCGGACAGACCCATTATTTTTACCTAAGGTGTGTTCACAACATAACTTACATCAATCTATTGCGCTGCCAGTGATTTTCAAAATACAAGCTACATCAGTTAGATGTGCATAGACAACTTTGATTCGATTTACATAGAACCAAAGATTTCAGGAAGTCTCATCAATTGTTTGTTTCATTTTCAGAAGTCAAAAAAGGCATGCCAGTGTCTAAAGTCTTACTCTCAAACTGGCTTTCAAATTGTATTACCTTTATTTCCAATTCTAATAACAGACACCTACCATTCAAAGTCAAAGGTCACTCTACTACGGCTATGGCAACATCATTTGCTTACCAGGCTAAACTATCAATGGATAATATTTGTGCCGCTGATAAGTGGGCAACACCCCAGACATTTATCACTCATTACAAAGTAGATTTGACCTCCAGGGACAGGGCCTCCTTTGGTTCTACTGTGCTGAAAAGTGTATTCCCATGAGCCACCTTAGGAATATGGTGCTAGGGAAGCTGTCCCAACCAGTAAGAATGAAGTCGAGAAAGGACAACATAACATAAAGAAGTTATGTACTCACCATAACGTTCCATGTTTGTTGTCCATTTTGCCATTCATTCTTATGATCCCTCCCACCTTCCACCTGCCTAAAACTCCTAGAGAACCTGGAGAATTTCTTCCTTGGACAGGGGATCCTCTGGCTTTCTCCCTTTTAGTATTCTTTATTGTAGGACTAGTGTTCCCATATGGCTATGAGTAGCAGCAAACAAGATCTGGGGAATCACACACTGCATGACAGGATAGGTGTTAAGCCACAAGCCAAGTAAAAGACTTCGAGCTATAATTTGCGGCCGAGTCGGAGCCATCAGCTCCGAACCCAACCAGTAAGAATGAATGGTGAGATGGAACGTTATGGTGAATACATAACTTCTTTTTTGAAATGTGAGAACATAATTTTATTTTAGCAAAAAATTTATGCTCTGCCCATTGGGGTTACAGTGCAAACTTCAGGAGCTCCATTGAAGGGAATGAGTTAGATCAGCCAGTTAGGCCTCAAGTGGCAATACCTACAGATTTAGTAGAATTCAGTATTGTGTTATTATTGTAAAGTTAGTATAATTTAATACTGTTTAGCATAAAGTTATTAGAATTTAGTACCATTTAGCACAATCAGCCCTAATAAAGCACCCTTATTAGTCTGCACAAAGCATCTTTAACAGCTTTCTAACCCCAATATACCACCCCCTTGTAGCTCACAAGTCAAAGGACTGGACATTATGAATATGCAATTTTTTTAAGTAGTCTGTAGCCACCTTGGTGGATATTTCCATCATAAGACAATGTAACAATTGTCTCATGTTTACTGACAACCACTTAATCCTTAAAGAATCAGACACAGTATGCGAGAAGTGTAATTACACAATGACACTGGAGGCTACACTTTACATAAAAGGCCACATCAGGTTGTCAAAACCACACACACACACACACACACACACACACACACACACACACACACACACACACACAAACACAAACACACAACACCCACATCACATAGTACACAACACACACACACACACACACACACACACACACATAGACTAACATATGCTGAGGCACTTAAAAGAAATCTTTCTAAACAACAAAGATCACTTAGACCACCCACTGTGAACACTATGCCTCAGCAATTCCAAAGGAATTCAGAAAAAACAACACCTAACACTACTCATACTGTCACTCTGTGTGGAGCCCCAAACACTAAGTTCTTAAGGCAAGCAAGCGTACCTCACATGACTCTAACCAGGCTGAACAAGGAGAACATAACTGTTAGTTGCTCATTTGAAACAGGATCTCCCAAATTATGCAAGTCATTACACCACAGGTACCAGTATGATTCCATCATATTCCATATAGGTGTAAATGGCCTGCGATGTACCACACTGGATTATAGGAAGAAATACATTATGGAGCTTTCAGGCTATGTGTCTCAGGCTGGTATGAGCCTGATGCTGTTTAGCATATTACCATTACCAAGGATGATGCCATACTGTGTGCAAAAAAAAAAAAGATTGATTTCAATATTTGGCAGTCTTTCTGGTGACATTTTATGGGGATCCAATATTTATCAGCTTGTTAGGACATGGTCAAGAGACCACATTGCTTTGCAAGGGTGGTCTGCACCTTTCCCCTCTAGACTTTTGAATACTGTCTAAGGCTTTGCCTGCACCCATAGTGCCTTTTTTAGGTAGTGCCATATTGATAAACCTACTGACTTAGCAAAATCAACTCATTGGAACCTCAAGGTCTTACTGCTCAATGCCAGGATCCTAAATAAAAACAAATACACTCCCTCTAAGCCCTCTTCACACTTGAGAATATAGATAGTGCAGTTACCAAGACATGGTTTGAAGTGGCGGAGAGTACCCCCGTAGTGCAAGATTTCAGTGCCTTCCACACCTTTAGAGCAGTAGATGTACAGACAAGGCCTAAAGGTGCAAGTGTCTCAATAAACATCAATAACAAGCATACCTCTGGGGTGGTCAAACAAGTTGACATGCCGGAATTCCTGCATGTGCAGATCACCATAGACAAAATCCTGTACCATATCATAGTCAGCTATAGGTCACCCTCCATAGGTTCATAGGTTGGTACTAGGTTCATAGGTTGGTACTAGGCTATCAGCCCTAGGGCCTATACAAGCCTAGCCATAACAATTCCCTGGCTATTTCTTCCCACATTATTTACTTTCCTGGACCCCTGTCTAGCAGGGCGACTGACGTGATCCCTGGGGTGAATTTCCTTTCTCCCATCCAGTCATCAAGGTTCCTCTTGAAGAGGTCCAAAGAGGCACTCTCCTTGACATGTATGGGCAATCTGTTCCAGAGTCTGGGGAGTCTCTGGGTCAGGAACCTATCCCTCCAGCATGTTTTGTTTATTGTGATGACAAGGTTTAGATCCCTGGAGCGTGTAGCTCTGAGGGATTGGGATTTCTTTAAGTGTAGCATGTCCAACAGCTCTGGGTTTGACATGGCCTTGTATGTTAAGCAGAGATCACCTCTGAATAGACGATATGCGACAGAGTATAGCTGGAGTTTTTTAAGGCGGTCAGCGTAGGGCATCTGTTTTAGGCCTGTGATTCTTTTAGTGAGGTATTTCTGAGGCCTTTCCAGTTGTTGCAGATGTCTTGAGAGGTACATACCAAATGGGGCGTTGTATTCTATAATGGGTCAAATGAGGGATGAGTACAGTGGGACAATGACCTCCTTTTTTCTGGATGAAAAGTCCTTCGTGATGAGGTGTGCCACATAGAAGGATTTCCTGACTGTTGTGGGATGTGGTTATCGAAGGTGAGACCACTGTCCACCTGTGTCCCTAAGTCTCTTATCACACTTTCTGTGTTTAGTGTACTGCCACCTATATGGTAATTCATGGATACATGTTTTTTCCCAAAGGGGATAAGAATACATTTCTTGGCATTGAGCTTGAGCCCATGGCTCTGGCACCAAGCATCTGTTTCTGTAAGGCCCTTTTGTAGAGTATCCACATCATTTGGGATTCAATAATGGCTCCCAGTTTGCAGTCATCTGCAAACTTTGTTAGCCAGAGTCCCTTAGTGTTGACCTGTACTTCAGAGAAGTAGATGCCAAACAAGAGCGGCCCCAGGACTGAACCCTGGGGTACTCCACTTGTCACTTGTCTGGAGCTGGATTTGAAGTCGGCTACTTTTACAGTGTGGGTTCTATCAGTAAGCCATTTAGCAACCCATTGGGTGACATAGGGATTAATGCCCAACTTAGTAAGTTTATCTATGATTCCAGAGTGGGGGATTGTGTCAAAGGCCTTGGCAAGGTCTAGATAGGCTGTGTGGACCACCTTACCCTTATCCATGGCTCTGGAGACTGATTCAAAGAAGTCAATCAGGTTCAGGAGACAAGATCGGCCCTTCACATACCCAAACTGGGTGGGGTCCAGTGTTTGAAGGTTGCCAATGTCTTTGTTTATAAGTTCCATGATAATACGCTCCATGGCCTTGCAGATAAGGCTTATCAGACTGATGGGACGGTAGTTTCTGGGATCCAAGGTGGATCCCCTCTTGTGGATTGGGATAACTGTAGCTCTGCGCCACTCAGTGGGCACGAAACCTGCGGTGAGGCTATGATTAAACATGACACTTAGGTGAGGTGCCAGTTCATATTGTAGTTCATGTAGTACACAGCCCAGGATGTCATCTGGTCCCATGGATGCTGCATTCTTGGCTTTAGAGAGTGCGTTTTGTACCTGTGTGGCCGTTATTACTGGAATTCGGCAATCTTCCTGTATTGAGATGGGCCATTTAGGGGGTGAGAGGGGGGTGAAGTTGGCACTGAATCGATCTGCCATGATATTGGCAATATCCTTCGGATCAGTATATTTAATGCCATTCTGTTTTAGCTCAGAGCAGATCTGAGCATTGCCATTTAGATACTTGACATAGTTATAGAATGCTTTGTGGTTGTCTTTGGAATCTTTGGCAATTTTATTTTCGTAACTAGCTTTGGAGGATTTTATGAGGCATCTCAGTTTCTTACTGAGGCTAGTAAGGGAGTTTTTTGCATCCTGGAATTTTCCTCTTTTCTGCAAAAGTTTCTTCCTTTTGTTGTAAAATTTGTTTATGGCAGGGGACCACCAGATTGGCTTCCTTTTTTTGGATGAGAGCATTTTGGTTCTATTTGGGATGGCACGATTCATGCATGAGTGGATGTGCTCGTACAGTGCCTTAGTGTAGGAGTCAGCAGTTGAACTTTCAGTTCCCGTCTGCATGGGTGTCATGAAGTTTGTCACTTCTGACTTGAGTAGCATGAAGTTGGCTTTGGAGAAGTTTTTTATGGTGGTTTCTTTACTGGGGGGTGGGGGTGGGATGTGGATGTTAAGGGTGATTAGCTTATGGTCAGACCTGACTAACGAGGAGGTGACCATAGGTATGGAGCATTGATTTCCCATGTTGGTAATGACCAGGTCTAGGATATTGGAGCCCCTGGTGAGACTATGGATTAGTTGATCCAGGGCATTGGAATTTATGAATTCCAAGAACCGCTTGCATAAAGGTGTTGGGACATGAGTAGTTTTCCCAGTTAATGGCAGGGTAGTTAAAATCACCCAGTATTAGGGTGTTTGGTTCTATCTTAATATTTTCCAGTATGTTTAGAAAGGTGTAGTGAGAATCTTGGGGTATGGTGGGGGATCTGTAGCAAGCTACAATTTGGATTGCAGTCTTACCTAGTGTTAGTTGCACTTGGAGAATTTCAGACACATTGTGTTGGCCAACTAGCCTGGTGGTGTGAATATCCTTGGTGAATATTGACACTCCTCCACCTTTAGTGTTTCGGTCCTGGTTTGGTGGCCGAAACGTGTGGTAAGAGTTGTAGCCTGGTATTGCAGGGGTGCTCTCTGGAGCCTTGAACCAGGTCTCAGTTACTGCACAGATATCGATGTTCTCCATTTTTAGGAGTGCCTCATAATGCATACTTGGATTTACTGGAGACTCTTTCCATTCATCCTAACACCCTACACATGGAAGACTTTAATTATCCCTCCATATATTGAGAATCCTATACAGCCTCAAATCTACATGTGCAGAGATTCCTGAATTTCCTAAATACGAACAACCTTGTCCAGATAGTGAACATATCCACTAAAGGCTCCGATAAACTGACCTTGTGCTCACAAATATGAGAGAATACTTTATCCCCCCAATGTCTTGTCCTCTCTGACAAGGTCCAACCATAGAGCTGTCTGCTTTGAAATCAAAATCACCTCTGTAATCCCATTAAAACCAGTAACATGCACAAACTATTCCAAGGCAAATTACCTGCTAAGTGATGGTTTGCCAAAATTCAATGCCCCTCCAAACCCCAAGAAAACACAGGCCTATGCTGAATTGCTGTCAGAAACTCTGTACAACTATGTCAATGGCTGCATAGAGGCTGTTGTAACTATCAGAAGTAAGCCCAGAACTAGCCCCCTCTCAAAAAAAAAAAAAAAGCTGGCGGCTTACCAAATTAAACAGCATATACAATAAAAGGAAATATATGGCAAAAATCAGCAAGGGTAAATCCCATAAAGACAAAATCTCTCGCATCAAAGTACATAGGCAACTAAGAGGGCTAATTTGCTCAAGCAAAGTGAACTTTGAGGTTAAGCTATCCTCCCAGGTATAAGATAACCATAAGGCCTTCTATACTTATGTTAGAAACTTCAAGGGCAGCACACATTAATGTGCAGAACTGATGATTAATAGTGTCACATTCACAGAGCCTGACAATATAGCAAATTTGTTAGTGGACAAATTCAGTTCCAGCTTTACCTCCCTCTCACCACCAAGCATCATCTCAATAATACCCACAAATATAACCCTCCAACTATAACTAGGGATCATTACTGGTTACCCTCACTAAACAGCCAAGAACACGGTTTCAATGGCCTCAGATAACATCCCAGGATGCCTCCGGAATAGTCTAAAGTATGACTTATCATAACCCCTGGAGTCATTAATTAATTATGGCTTTGTGCCATGTGAATGGAGGGCTGTAATGATTATCCCCTTTCATAAGGACCATTAGTTTGTCTAGTCATATTTGCAAAGCTATGGAAGAATTATCATGGAAATTATCAACAAGGACATAAGAGACCTCCAGACACTGGATCCATCCCAGTCTGGCTTTGTCAAAGGAAGGTCATGTTTACTGAATCTGGCAGACCTTTGAAAAGATCACTAAGACAATGGATGAGGGGAAAACTGTGCATAATGCCTACTTACATCTGGCTAAGTCATTTGATACAATACCTCACTTGAGATTGTCAACAAACTTATAGAACTAGGTATAAACCCCTTTATAACATGTTGGATAGCTATCTAGCTCACTGATAGGACCCAGTAGGTTAGAATCAGTGAGGCCACCACCAAAAAGATGCCAGTCACCAGTGGAGTCCCCCAGGACTCAGTGCTAAGCCCATTCCTCATTGGCGTCTACTTCTTGGATGTAAAAGCCAATGTCAATGGTCTCTAGCTAACAAAGTTTGCAGATGATTGCAAACTGGGAGCAATCATTGAACACCCCCCACTAAGGCAAGAGCACCCTTCAAGAAGGTGTAATAGAGGAAATGCTTGGTGCTGAACCCAAGAAATGCATTATAGTGCCTTTTGGGAAATCTGCCACCCCAGGTAACTATGACACCAATAAAATGCTAGTCATTGTTCTGCAAACTTCTGTAGACAGTAACCTAGCCTTTGACGAACATTTGTCCAAGGTAGTAAGAAAATCCTTTTATGTTGCTCAGCTTATAAGCAAAGCCATGGCAACTAGGTCCAGAGAGGTCATCATAGCATTGTACTTGGCCCTCATCAGACCCATCATAGAGTATAATAGCCCCTTCTGAACGTACTTGACCATACACATGCAGCAGCTGAAGCACCTATAAAGGTTCTTTACAAAAAGAATACAGGGAGTAAACACAATGTCCTTTGCTTATCACCTTAATGTCCTGTCTCTTTACTCAGTTTCATACAGACTTTTGAGTGGTGATCTTTCCCAGGCATACAGGGCATGTCTGCACCCTGTTTTGATGAGCCTTTTGCATATCAGCAAAACAGGCAGCATCAGAACTACTAGACTAAAATACCTAAATTTTGCTTGCAACATAAATAGGACATGCTGGAGAGACAGATATGTTTCTCAGAGAATTCACATTCTGTGGAACAGGCTCCCCATCCATGTGAAGCAGAGTTCCTCCCTTTCCCTATTAAAGTGCAACTTGGACCTATGGATGGGTAATCTGAAATTCACCTCTGGTCTGGTTCCTATGTCTCTGATGGATAGAAGCAGTCTGTAAATCATCCCATATAAATAAAATATAAATCGAATTTGTTGGTCACATTTGGGTTGTATGGCTAGGCTTTAAAAATATGTAGAGATGCAGGAGTATCGGTGGTGCAGTCTTTCATGTGGAGGAAGTGGTGGACTTGTCTACTTGCAAAATGCCTTTTGGTCTATTCTGTCAAACACTGGGCAATGTGTGTTTCTGACTTCACAGTTTCATTATTCCTTGGTGTGATTTTGTCAGCTACAATGTTCTGCTATGGTTTCATTGGTAGCTTGTGTACAGTTAAAGAATAAGTAATCATAATTGCTTCATTCACTGAGAGAAAGTTTATTAATTAAGTAAGTGACCGTGTCAGCATAGTGGTTTAGTGGTAATATCTTTACCTCACAGCTCAAAGATCTGAGGTCAATTATTGACTCCTTATCTTATTCTAAAGGATGTTTGCATGATCTGGCCATGTTTAAAATTTTTTTGTTTTTTTTTAATCAAAATTTCAGTACACGTCCAAAAAAATGATTGTTGATTGATTGGTTGCTAACAATATGCATGTATGTGTGTTTGTGTGTGTGCGTGTGTATGTATCATGTGTGTGAGTGTGTGTGTGTGTGTGTGTGTGTGTGTGTGTGTGTGTATGTATGGATCCCTATCACAACGACACGCCACAAACCCGACACTCAAAACAACGACACCAAAACACCGAAAACACACAAAACTGACAACTCACAAAACCGAACACCATAACACCAACACCCAAAACACCGACACACAAAACGTAAACTACACGTAACACACATCTATTCATGCTCTAACCCTAACCCAAACCCTAACCCTAAGGTCCGACACTACCGCACACTTACCCTACCCGCACCCTAACCCTAACTCACTTAACTCGCCACTACACCTAAAGTCCGTCACCACCACACACTCACCTTTCCCGCACTTTAACCCTAAATCCCACACTATCTCACACTTACCCGTCCACTCCCTAATGCTAAATCACTCACTAGCACACACTTACCTGTCCGCTCCCTAATGCTAAATCCCTCACTAGCACACACTTACCTGTCCGCTCCCTAATGCTAAATCCCTCACTATCGCACACTTACTGACTCGCGCTCACACGTTGCCCATGTCGGTGTTTCGGCTGTCAGGATTTCACATTGTCGATCATCTGTCTCGTCGGTCTTCTCTTGTCGGTCTTCTTAGCGTCGGTGTTTCGGCGTGTCGATGAAGTCAAGGGGACTCGTGTGTGTGTGTGTGTGTGTGTGTGTGTGTGTGTGTGTGTGTGTGTGTGTGTGTGTGTGTATATATATATATATATATATATATGTATATACATATATATATATATATATATATATATATATATATATATGGATTCACTTCATAACACTGAAACTTCAAAATACTGAAAATGACAAAACTTCATAATACTGAAGACCAAAATACTGAAAGCTCAAAATACTGAATACTCAAAACACTGAACTCAAAATACTGAAAGCACATATTATGCATAAACTCAGCTTAAACAACATAAATCATAGCAAGTTCTACCAAATATATGCAGGGGGGGCAAGCCCCTGCACCCCGTGGGGGCTGCCACACCCCCTGCTAATTATATATATCTACTCCAAGATTGCACTTAACTACACTATGTGCAATCTTGGAGTTGATATATGTAATTAGCAGGGTGAGCAGCCCACATAGGGTGCAGGGCTGCCTGCATATTTGGTAGAAATTGTTATGATTTATGTTGTTTAAACTGAGTTTACGCATAATATGTGTTTTCAGTGTTTTGAGTTTCAGTATTTTGAGTTTTCAAGATTTTGAAGATTCAGTATTTTGGTTTCAGTGTTTTGAGTTTCAGTATTTTGATATTTCAATGTTATGAAGTGAATCCATATATATATATATATATATATATATATATATATATATATATATATATATATATATATATATATATATATATATATATATATATATTTTTTTTTTTTAATTTATTTTATTTATTTTTATTTTACATTTGTTTACCGGGAAAGTCCGACTGCACACAGGTCTATTTTCAGCAGAGGCCCGGGGAGAAAAGCTCCAATACAGTACAAAACAAAGGATACAATATGGCAAGATAAGAAGAAAGCATCACATCACATAGAAAATAATAGAACTGAACATACATAGCAGAACTTAATTGTTAAAATATCAAAAGGTGAGTCAATACCATATAGAATATACAATTGTGAATAGCTGAGAGATAAACTTTTATCTGAGGTAGTTTACTTTATTTGGTCTTCAACCTGTGGGATACAGAGCCATATCGGATCCGAGTGGGCAAATATTACTAGCATCAGCTCCGAGCTCAAGACTCCTCCCCTTACCCATAATACACCTCCACTGCCTTCCATCCCCAGATCTCGTTTGTGGAGATTTGTAATACATCTTGTCTTCAGAGCTCCAGCTAGCAGTGAGTGAATTCTTACTTTAAGTTTGAAAAATTCCATTTCTTGTAGCTGATTTAGGTTAGTGTAGGTACCCTTTCTCCCCTCCCATCACTTTGGCGTCGAGTGTAGGTTTGTTTAGATAGTTAGAGTAGTTTGTCTATGGTGCCCCTCCCCCCTTTAGTGTTGTCCCTCTCTAGTGTGGTGAGTGAGTGTGTGTCTGTAGAATAAAGAAAGAAAGTTTTTTGCCTTTTTTTTTTTTAAGGCTTCTTTCTTTTTCTCGTAGAATGACTGAAAAGCTTATCTTTAAGCGCTGCACAGAGTGTGGCCATAAGCTCTTCCCAGCGGATGACCACACTCTGTGTGTGTTGTGCTTAGGTGTGGCCCACCTTAGTGTGGATTGCTCCATTTGTGCTGGGTTCAGTCCCCGAGCATTAAAGGATAGAAAGGCCAAGTTGGCCCTCAAAGGTCTTCTGCCTGTTACTAATCCTCCTTCCTCATCTTCGCCTTCAGTCACAGTGGCTGCTGTGACTGACTCTCCTGCTTCTCTTCCTCTGGCCTCCCCTCCTTCTCAGGCTAGGACTCAAACTCCTGCATCTAAGCATGTGGTAGCGGAGCAGAGGAGAGGTAGAGAGTGGGAGAGAGAGTCGAAGATGAAGGAAAAAAGGAAGAGGTCCCCGGACCTCGCTTCCCCAAGCAAGTCTGCATGGATCCATGACTTCCCTCAGCTCTGGTCTCCAAGGTTCTAGCCAGAGCCAGAGGAGGCACATCCAGTCTCCCGAGCCAGGTTCCCCGACCCACCAGGTCAGAGTCCGTTGGCTTGTCACATTCGACCCGCTCCTTATCGGACATGGATCTGGATAAGATGATGAGGTGCTTTACAGATCCAGATGGGGGTCTTGTCAACCCCCCCTCCCTCTGGAGGGGGAAGCTCACTTCCTTTTTTTAACCCATTTCTCCTTCCCCAATCCGACCTTTGCCTTCAGAGTTCTCGGATCTGAGGTTGTCCTTAGTCAGGGGGTCATCGCTGACAGTCCTTGTTTCCTCAATGCCGACAGCTGCCTGGAGCATCTCAGATCCGACCAGTTCAGATCCAAGCTGCTGTCGGAGATGAGCCTGGGTGTCAGATCCGAGGGAGTGGAACCTTTTCCATCAGCTACAACGTTGTCGGACCAGGTTCCCTCCCTCAGAGTTCCATCTACTTCAGGTCTGGCTTCTATTCTCACATCGGACCCAGGGAAACTGGCCTCCTTATTAGCTTCCCAGGAGGTCCGCTCTCCTTCGGCATTCGATATGGTAGTAAGGGCCCTCTCAAATCGGATCAAGACCCCAGACTGCCCCCTTGGACTCCGCCCAGACCCCCCTCTGTCTATGGTCGCCATTGTCTTACCAGCGGGACAGCTTGTGCCCGAAGAGCCCCAGATGGTTCCCCCAGTGGAATAGATGTCTTGCGAGCGATCCCCTGAGAGCCTCACTGGGGATGTGCCTCACAAGCATACATGCAAGAGGAGGCACTTGGACTCCCCCGAGTCCCTAACCGAGGACACAGATTTAGGTGATGGGGAGGGCTCCCCAAGATCACCTCCCGATGATGTCTCCATTGGAGACATTATGGAGATCCTGTGCCAGCAGCGAGGTTGGTCTGCTCCCAAGCCCTCCTCTGATGAGTCTGTGTTTCTGGAGGCTTTTGGCATGGGCCCGTCTACTTTCTGGGTATCCCCTCCCATGGATCCTTTAGTGGATTTGATCACCTAGTGGGCGTTGAAGGAACTAGATACCATGGAGCCGACCCCAAGCGCCCCATAAGATTTAAAGTCCCCCCATTGACAGGCCTTCCTGGAACAAGGGCTCCCCAGTGGATGCCATGTTGGTAGCAGCAGCCATAAAGAGAGAACTATTTCAGGAAAGTTCCTGGGTCCACTCTCCTGACCGAGAGTCACAGATGATGGACCGCTTATGGAAGCGGGTGTATGCTTCAGCTACCTTTTTGATCAGGGCACTGAATTACTTGGCCCATGTCACGAGACTCCAACGCAACCTAGAGAAGGAGATTGAGGAGTCTCCACCCAAGTCCATGTTGCAGTAGGACAAGGCTTTGTTCTCTGCAAAAATGGCCACTCTGAAAGCGGTATCAAATACGTCAATGTGGCTCCTCTCCCATGCTATGGAAGGAGTGGCTAGGGCGGCTGGGTCTGGCGTGTCCATAAGGCATAATGCCTGGCTCAGGTTGTGCCAATTTACCAAACCGTTTAAGGCGTCCTTTGCCAATGCCCCTTATGACGACTCGACTTTTTTCGGTAAGACCGTCAAGGAGACACTAGTCCAGAGTGAGAAGGAAAGGAAGACACTGTCTGCCATTGGTATCTGCTTCTCTAACCCTCTAAGGTCCTTATTCCAGAACCAGAAAGGGCAAAAGAAGATGTGATTCTGGAAGTCTCAGTATTCCCGGGACACTCAGGGCTCTTCTTCCTCTAGAGGCAGAGGGGGACAGAATTAATGCCGGCCCAGAGGCCAAGGGGGTCCATGAAACTTCGGGTCTCAAGAACCATTCTCGGACAGACCTGGGCAGCAACCCTGAGGGGTTGCCCGGCTGCTCTACTCTGGAGGCAGTTGGGGGATGATTGTCCTTGCACTCAGCAGCATGGGTGTCCATAACAACGGACCGCTGGGTGCTTCAAATCATATCCAGTGGATATTCTATCCCCTTCATGGGTTTCCCCCATATCTCCCAAACACCTCCCAGATGTTCCACCCATGCAAAGGGAGTCAGCAGCACAGGAAATTTCCAAGCCGCTAGGAAAATGAGCCATCAAACCGTCCCCCCAGATCAGTCCAGATCGGGCTTCTTCTCCAGGTTCTTTTTGGTGCCAAAGAAAATGGGGGACTTAAAGCCCATTCTGGACCTCTCTACCCTGAACCTGTCAGTTGCCAAAGAGAAGTTCCAGATGGTCACACTACAGTCCATCATGCCGTACCTGCAAGAGAGCAACTGGATGTGCTCGTTAGATCTCCAGGATGCTTACTATCACATAAAAATGCACAGAAGCTCCAGGAGGTTCCTCCGCTTCTGGCTAGAGGCCAATCATTATCAATTTCAAGCCCTACCCTTTGGTCTCACCACAGCCCCCAGGGTGTTTACCAAAGTGATGGTGGTTGTAGTGGCTCACCTGAGGCTTCAGGGGATTCAGGTCTATCCCTACCTGGATGATTGGCTTCTCACTGCTCCCATCAGGCCTCTACTTTCCCAAACCAGGGATTACTTTCTGACACTTGCCCTGAGTTTGGGTATCACAATCAGCACATCCAAATCTCTACTAGAACCTGTACAGGAAATAGACTACATTGGTGCCAGGATAGACACACTCCAGTGCAAAGTGTTTCTGACCTCGGAGAGAGTTCAAAACCTCAGGATGCATGTCTTCCTGATTTACCGTTCTCACCTCCCTACAGCGGAATCAGTGTTGAGGGCCCTAGGCTTGATGGTGGCGACCATAACTCTTCTTCTGTGTGCTTGGCTACACATACGGTTTCTTCAGTAGACTCCAGCAGTTCAATGGTCCCTGTTGGAATTACCACTAACCTATCCTATCCACCTAAGTCAAGTGTGTCGGTCGTCTCTCATATAGTGGATGAGCTCTCTGGACATTTTGGAGGGACGACCCTTTGCTCCAGTCCCGGCCCAAACCACAGTGACCAAGGCTGCCTCCCAACTCGGGTGGGGGGGCATTGTTTGGGCAGGACAGTTCAAGGCCTGTGGTCCCCCATAGAGACCAGCTTGCATATCAGTGTCCTAGAGATGAGAATGGTCCTTCTAGCGTTGCAGGCCCTTCATGCCTTTCTTCCTCTGGGGAAGATTGCCATTCAGACAACATGTCAGTAGTCTGGTATATCAAAAAACAGGGAGGGACCAGATCTTACCCCCTTTGTCACGAGGCCATGAGAGTGTGGGAATGGGTGATTTCCACCGGTCGCTTTCTCATCGCAACACACATTCCGGGATGGTCCAACATTCTAGTGGACAGGCGAAGTCGGACCATTCTGATGCCTTACAAGTGGTCTCTGAATCTATCTGTAGCAGAACAGATCTTCAGCGGGTGGGGTCAACCTTGCTGTGATCTCTTTGCATCTCCTTCCAATGCGAAGTGCAGCAGATTTTTTGCTCTGTACCCCCTGCCAGGGGAGACCCCCAGAGATGCTGTAGCTCATGCTTGGCCTTCCAGTCTTCTGTATGCTTACCCGCCAGTTCCTCTCATCCTGAGGTTTCTGCAGAAAGCTTGTCTACTGGGGAGCAAGGTGATCCTCATTGCCCCATTCTGGCCTCGCCAGGTATGGTTTCCCTTCCTTTGGTCTCACCTTCTGGCTCCACTTTGGATCCTAGATCCCATTCAGGATATGATTTCACACCCATCGGGGGTGCCTCATCTGAGTCTGGACAGCCTGAAGCTCACGGCTTGGCTGCTCCAGTTCCCGTGATTGCTAGGACTCCTGGACTTTCCTCCTCAGTTACGTCTATTTTGGTAACTGCTCATAAATCTTCAACCAGAAAGGTTTATCGCAGCAAGTGGAAACATTTTTCTTTCTGGGCCTCTCAGAGGAGTTTAGATAATTTCACGACTCCTATTTCCACTATTCTTGATTTTTTAGCTGATATTTTCCAGCATGGAGCTAGTTCTTCTACGGTCAAAGTTCAGTTGGCTGCCATTTCTCATTTTCATGTGGGCGAGAATTCTGCATCCTTGGCATCTTTTAGACTGTGTAAAGCCTTTATTAAAATCACTATTTTGCTATGCCCCCTGGTCAAAGATCCTGTCCATCCATGGGACCTTACTATGGTTCTCCAAGCTCTGGTTGCCCTGCCTTTTGAGCCTGCAGCAACTGCAGATCTAAAATTTCTATAATGGAAAACAGCTTTTCTGGTCGCTATTACCTCTGCTAGAAGGGTTTCAGAATTACAGGCCTTATCCATCAAATTTCCATACATGATTTTTCATAAAGATAGAGTTTCCCTTCAAACCAACCCATCTTTTCTTCCTAAGGTGGCGTCACCAGTCAATATCAATCAGACACTAAATTTCCCTGAGTTCTTTCCCAATTTTACCAACAGGATGGAATACAAGCTACACATCTTGGATGTTCATAGACTGTTAGAATTCTATTTACACAGGACAAAAAATTTTCATAAATCTGATCAATTGTTTGTTTCATTCTATAGACCCTTTTTGGGCAAACCTATTTCCAAGGTCACTATAGCTATATGGATTTCTTCATGCATCCTGCAGGTCTATAAGGACAAAGGCATGTCTCCTCCAGGTCAGCTTAAAGCTCATTCCACTAGGTCCATGACTATGTCTGCAGCTTTCTGGTCTAAGATGTCTTTGGATGACATTTGCTCTGCAGCTGCTTGGTCTTCATCTCATCCATTTATTTCTCATTACAAATTAGATTTGACTTCTAGAAGGAGAACATCCTTTGGCTCCGCTGTGCTCCGAAATATCCTTCCATGAGGGCCTCCCAGGAGTTTAGTAGCTGGGGACTCTGTCCCACAGGTTGAAGACCAAATGAAGTAAACTACTTCAGATAAAGAAGTTATGCACTCTCCATAACATTCCATCTGAGTAGTTGTACTTCATTTGTCTTCAACTGTCCCTCCCTCCTTCCTCCGGACCTTGGTGCATGTTCAGCCTACTGGCTGCAGTATAGGTCACAAGTATGTTATCAGGTCGGGTTCTAAGTATAAATTCAGCAAACTTGATCTGGGGATGGAAGGCTGTGGAGGTGTATTATGGGTAAGGGGAGGAGTCTGGAGCTCAGAGCTGATGCTAGTAATATTTGGCGGCTCTGATCCGATATGGATCCGTATCCCACAGGTTGAAGACAAATGAAGTACAACTACTCAGATGGAACGTTATGGTGAGTACATAACTTCTTTTTTTTATTCCCTTGAGAGCACAGCATTATGGGGGATTTATTATTGGGTGTACTAGCAGAGAAGGAGAGGTAGAGAGCCACTATTTTGTCAGAGAGCCACTATTTTGTCATTAGTAGTCATAGCTACAGTGCGCTGGTATGGCTTAACCTGGAGAGTGACATGAGCTAAGACAGTTTTTTATGTAGTGGGTTCTAAGTAGTTGTTTAAATTGGGAAATAGAGTTGGTAGAAGTTAAGTGATTTGGAAGTGAGTTCCAGGTTCTGGCAATAGTGCAGGCAAAGAGAGATTTGCCAGCCTCATTTTTGTGTTTAATGACAGTTATGTGGTTTTGATTATTGGATCTTAAGGTTCTGGAGGTGGTATAGGAGTGGCTTAAATGCTGAAGGGCAGGGGCTTTGCCAGGAAGTTAGTAGAGCTTGTGAGCTATTGTGAGTTGGTTAAGAAGGAGGAGATGTGGAAACTCAAGCCAGTTCAGTTTCTTGAGGGCTAGACAATGCTGTGATTCCATCTTGGTGAGTTTGGTGTGGCGAAGGTTAGTTAAGATAGGGGAGGCATAAAGAAGGATGGATAACAGATGGGTTCTTGCAATAGTGGCTTTGGTGCATTTAGTCATAAACTGTCAGCTCCTGTAAAGGAAACCTAACTTTTTGTTGACTTTTTTGATTGTTTGGGCTATATGTGTGCCAAATTGCAGTTTATTGTCAATTTCTACACCTAATAGTTTTGTGTGAGTTTTTGGTGTGATTTGTGTATCATCTTTAGATTGTATAATAAAGTTATTCTTTAGTGTAGGAGATCGACCTGGGCTAAAGAGAATGAGTTTTTTTTTTTTTTTGGGATTAAGTATAAGTTTGATTTTGGTGAACCATGCTTCGGCAAGGGTAAAGTTACTTTCGGTGATGGCTTTTAGTTCATTCAGAGTGGGGGTGGCACAGAAAGTAGTGGTGTCATCTGCATATTGTACTACAGTGGCAGAGAGAGAAAGAAGGCTATCTGGTTAGTAAATAGTGAAAAATAGCAAGGGACTGAGGATGGACACTTGAGGGACACCTATGGCTACTGGTAGTAGAGGGGGAAAATTGGTCTTGCAAAAAAACCGCCTGCTGATGATCTGATAAATAGTTACTGAACCAAGATGTGGTGGGGGAGCTTATGTTGAGGGTAGCTAGAGTTTCTAGGAGTATGCTATGGTTAACCATATCAAAGGCTTTGGATAAGTCTAAGAATATGGAGGATACAAATAGTCCGTTGTTTCTGTGGTGACTGACAGTGTTGGTACATAAAAGCAGTGCTGTGGTAGTGCTATGGGGTCTATATTATAAGCACAAATGTTTACTTACCCGAATACCTAAACACTGACACATATTCTGCAAACCACAAATACACCGAACGCCCTAAACCGCGAAATTCAAAAAGTCGAACTGTCATAGTTGTCCCACCCCACCGCCCGCTACATACTACCTACACAAACACTAACCAAAACCCTGCTTCTACCCCTAAACTAAACCCTACACTAAATCTTGCATATACCACCATGAATGCACTTGACTTAACCCGCACAATAACCCTAAGGTCCGTAACTATCGCACACTTACCTTAAAAAGCTATACCCAAACAAACTAAATAATCCACACACATTCACTTAACAAAACCCTACTTCTAACCCTACACTAAATCTAACATACATTACCATCTGTGCACTTACCTTAACCCGCACCCTAACCGTAAGGTCTGTAACTATCGCACACCTGCCTTATGGAACTATACCACAGAAGGGTCAACCATAACGAATCGACGTTTCCGATTTCACGCTTCTGGACGATCAGTGTTTTCACAGTTCAATGAAGACGTGTCAGTGTTTAGGTATTCAAGTAAGTAATCGTTCGTTCTTTTAATATAGACCCAGTGCTATGGGCAGGTCTAAAGCCATGCTGGGATTTGGATAGTAGGTTGGTTTTTAGGAGGTATTGCATAAGTTGGGTACGAAAAACTCTAATATTTTTGATAAAGGTGATAGGATTGCAATAGGATGGTAGTTGGTAAGCTCAGGAGAGTTACCCCCTTTGTGCAGTGGTATAATATGTGATATTTTCCAAGAGTGGGGTACTTTGCATTCTGATATTGACCTGTTTATGAGAATGGAGACTGGATAGGCTATAGCTTCTGGTGTTACTTGTAGGAAATCAGCTGGTAGATTGTCTGCGGCTAATGTGGTTGGATGTTATGTAGTCCAATCTCGCCTCACATTCTTACCCGTGGGTTCGGAGCCAAATATCAGCTCCAACTCAGCCAAACTTTTCTAGCTTGAAGTCTTCTATTGGCTGGGCTAAGGAGATATCCCATGCTGCACTGCACTGTATCCCCAGATGTCGTTTGCCACTCATGTAGCTCTGACGTGGTCTCGCTTGGCTGTGGCTAAGTAGCCTTTTTTCTTTGTCTTTTTGAGAGTATTGGATCAACAAACGCTATTTTAATAGCTACTTCCTTGTTGTTGTTGTTGTTGTTGTGTATTTTTGTGGTGTGGGTGTTTGTTGGTATCCTGCTAACTGTTCCAGCAGGCTAGGCCCATTTTAGTTAGAGGACCTAGTCCATCCCCTTTCTTGTGCCCGTGTTTTTGTCTTGTTAAAAGAAAAAAAAACATTTAAATTAGAGTTTTTTTTAGTGTCTCCTAACCGTTGGTTAGAGGTTTTGTTGCCTTTTTGTGTGTGGCACTGTTGTTGTGAGTATTTGTTGTTCCCGCACTTTGCGTGGGGTGTGGTGACTCTAGTTTTCATTTTGCCATAGTTTTCAGTTCTGCTTTGACTGCTCGTTTGGAGTTTTTTTGTGTATAACCTTAGGATGCCCAAATATCAGAAGGAGCACAAACCTTCAGGTTTTAAAAAAGTGCTCTAAGTGCGGTTACAAGATGTCTATCACTGACGGACACTCGGTATGAGTTTATTGTCTGGCAGCAATCCATTTGCAGGAGTCCTGCAGCTTCTGCCATGCCTTTAGTCCCAGGGTGCTCCAAGAGAGAAAGAATAAGCTAATCTTGAAGGGACTCTTAAAACCATCTTTTGAAGAGGCTATGGATTCTGCTTCCAGTTCTAAGTCAAAATCAAAATCTACTAAATCAAAAAAGAGATCTCCGGTTCCGTCTGTCTCTTTGGAGCCATCAGAGAAAGTAATTAGACTAGATTTGACCTCCTCAGCTCCACTGTCCTCAGGGATGCAGGAAGTGTTGGTGGTAATGGAAACAGCGTCGGCTCCAATTATATTGGAACCTCTTCGGGGCTGATCGCCCAGTACTAGACCAGGGTCACCTGAGAGGAGATCTTGATCTCCCTCCTTGTAATCCATTCCTCCAGGACACTTTCAGATATGTATGTTGATAGGGTGGTGCAGAGGCTCCTTCAGTTTCTGGTTTTGGCTAAATTGTTCTCGGCTCCGACCCAGTCGGCTCCGGAGCCCATCCTGATACCTTCCTCGATTGTTCCTCCTCCGAGTGCATCTCTGTCTTCGGAGCCGGAATGCTCTGCTCCATATGATGTTCCTGCATCGGTTCCGATGCCCCCTCTGGGCTTATCGGTACCGACATCGGCTCCGACCCTGTTGGCCCCATCCACAGGGTCCGGGACTCGGGTTTCTTCAGTCGGACCCGAGGGGAAAACCTCGGGACACCATTCGGTTCCAAGTCTCCTGCTCGGTGCCTCGGCTCATGGAACCCCGACCCCTGTAATGGTCTTGGAGGCCGGCCGGTCCTTGGACTCGGGGGGGGGGCGCAGCCTTTGAGGCCATGTGGAGCGTGCTGGCCAGGTCTTCAGCCACATCATGTGGATCGGTCATTCTGTCCCCCTCCACTCTGGCTAGAGCCTCTGATCATCACCTATCTGTAGACAGTGGAGCCCAAAGGCCTAGGGATACCCCCACGAGTGGATCCCAAGTTTCTGAGGGCCCCTCAGAGTCTGTGCCTGAGGAGCCCCCTAGAAAGAAAATGTGCAAGAGGAAGCACATAGACTCCCAGGATGAGTCTCTCACCTCAGATACCGACCTCGAGGAATTGGAAAGGTCCCCCAAGTCATCCTCTGATGATGTTTCTTTCTCCGACATTCTGGAGATATTGAAACAGAGAGGTGACTGGCCATCCAAAGCCCCCTCCGAGGAGGAGTCGGTCTTCCTTAAGGCCTTTGGTGCTCAACCCTCCACCTCCTGGGTGTCTCCACCCTTCGACGAGCTTTTGCATTTAATTTCTCGAAGGGTGTGGGAGAACTCTGATTCTGTGAAACCCGTACCCAGAAGACCCAATAAATTTCTATCAGCTCCCCCAGGTAAGGAGTTTTTGTCCAAAGGAGTCCCTGTAGATACCAGGGTGGTGGTGGCGGCCACTCAGAAGGAAGTAGCCGAGACTTCTTCCTCCGTCCATCCTCCTAACAAGGAGTCTAGGACCATGGACCAGTACGGGAAGCATACCCTATTGTCAGCAACCTTTACCTTATGGTCACTGAACTACCTGTCTCATTTTACTCAGCTCCAGAGAGATCTCCTCAAGGAGTTAGGAGATACTCTAGCAGGTAATGTTCTGGAGGAGGTGGCCCAGATGGTTAATGCCCAGGTATCTACCCTCAACTCCATTGTTAACTCGTCCATGTGGCTCATTTCCTATGCAGCCGAGGGAGCGAGTAGGGCACCAAGCTCAGGGGTCGCCCTTAGGAGGCAAGCCTGGATGCGCCTTTGTCATTTCACAGAGGCCTTCCAGTCTTCTTTCACCGATGCCCCCTTTGATGGTTCCTCTTTGTTCGGAACCAAGGTGAAAGACACCCTCACCAGGTGCGAGCAAGAGGGAAAGACTCTGTCTGCTGTAGGGGTCCATTTTTCCCTCCCCTCTAGACCTTACCCCAAGGCCCAGAGAGGTGGGAAGATGTGCTTCAAGAAATCACAGACGTTTTTTCCCGATGCACAAGGTGAGCCCCCCTCCAGAGGCAGAGGAGGGGGAGGTTATTCAGGGAGACGCCGCCCTAGAGGCAGGGGAGGCCCCCGCAATTTGGGAGACTGTGATTCCTTTCGCAGTTCTCCCTACCATTGTCCCTGATGGGATGCCCGACTGTGCATTAACAGAGCCAGTTGGGGGCCGAATATCGTTATACCCGGAAGTCTGGGAAAGCATCACCCAGGACCGATGGGTATTACGAATAATTTCCGGAGGTTATGTCATCCCCTTCTCGTCAGACCCCCCTCCAGTCAGGAGGATCCTGGACGTTCCACCCAGTCAAAGGGATCAGGCAGTTTCAGAAGTTTCAAAGCTGCTAGAAAAAGAAGTCATCCAGTATGTCCCCTCAGACCAGATCGGATTAGGGACTTACTCAAGATTCTTTTTGGTGCTGAAAAGAACAGGGGACCTGAGACCCATTCTAGATCTCAGCCAACTAAACCACTATGTACAAAAGTCCAAGTTCCAAATGGTCACACTTCAGTCGATTTTACCATTGTTGGGAAAAGACGTATGGGTGTGCTCCATTGACCTCAAAGATGCTTGCTACCATATCAAGATGGACAGGGCATCCAGGAGTCACCTACGCTTCTGGCTGGGAGCCAGTCATTTCCAGTTTTGAGCACTGCCCTTTGGTCTCACCACAGCCCCCAGG